>NC_135806.1:58151729-58451729 GCF_964213995.1 Mustelus asterias | reverse complement strand
TTTATTAGTAACAAGAATGGAGCACACTATATAACAATACAATCCCAGACTAAAAGGTCACCAGGCAGTGCAGTGACCTTTATACTCCTACAGGTAGGCGGAGCCAACCGGAGTGTACCACAGGACAATACCAACAGGTAGAACACCCCAACCCTAACCCCAACAGTGACAACAGTAACATATGTACAAGTACCCATAGTGCTAACCATTTATGGTTCAGTACCCATAGTGGTAACCATCTATGGTTCACCACATTCACCCCTCCTTTAAAACAAAGGCCAGTGGGGCAAAAAAAACAGTACGAACTGTCCATATATTCACAAGTTCAGTCGTATCGGAGGGCCGCACCGTCTCTGCGACCTCCTCAACACTGGCAGTAGCGCCGGTTCTGGTGACCGTGATGACCCTCTCTCCAAGGGCGGTGTCCAGTGACTCCTCCAGTTCCTCACGGACAGGTGGACCACGAGGTGGCGACAATCTCCTGGACTCGAGCACGCCTCGAGGTGGCAACAATCTCCTGGACTCAGGCAAGCTGTACACGGGAGTAAGAGGATTAAGTGGTGGTCCCGATACTGCCCGCGCCGTGTCAGGAGGGGAGATAAAGGTCAAGGGGTCCCTAATCAGGGGTGCGGGAGCGACAGGGGTTTCCAAGTCCCCTGCAGGCGCCAGATCTCGAACAGAGACCATGTCCTCTCGCCCGTCAGGATATGCCACATAGGCATATTGAGGGTTGGCGTGGAGGAGATGGACCTGTTCAACCAAAGGGTCCTAACATGCCGCCGCAGGAGGACAGGTCCTGAGTACGTCAACCAAGACGGCAGTGAGGTCCCAGAGGAAGACTTCCTAGGGAAGGTAAACATCCGCTCATGTGGGGTAGCGTTGGTTGCCGTACACAGGAGGGACCGGATTGAATGGAGCGCATCAGAAAGTACCTCTTGCCAACGGGAGACTGGAAGACCCTTAGACCTCAAAGCCAGTAAGACAGCCTTCCAGACTGTAGCATTTTCTCTTTCAACCTGCCCGTTACGCCTGGGGTTGTAACTCGTAGTTCTACTTGAGGCAATCCCTTTTGAGAGCAGGTATTGCCTCAAGTCGTCACTCATAAACGACGAGCCCCTATCACTGTGGATATAGCTGGGGTAACCAAACAGGGTGAATAGATCCCGCAATGCTTTGATAACCGTGGCAGCGGTCATGTCTGAACAGGGAATGGCAAAAGGGAATCGGGAGTACTCGTCAATCACGTTGAGAAAGTACACATTCCGATCTGTCGAAGGAAGGGGGCCCTTGAAATCCACACTCAGTCTTTCAAAAGGGCGAGTGGCCTTAATGAGGTGTGCCCTGTCAGGTCGGTAGAAGTGCGGCTTGCATTCAGCACATACCTGGCAGCTTATGGTTATTGACCTGACATCCTCTACTGAGTAGGGTAGATTCCGGGCCTTTACGAAATGGAAGAGCCGAGTGATCCCCGGATGGCAGAGATCATTGTGGAGGACCTGTAACCGATCCTCCTGCACACTGGCACATGTTCCACGCGACAGGGCGTCTGAGGGCTCATTGAGCTTCCCCGGACGGTACATGATATCATAGTTGTAGGTGGAGAGTTCGATTCTCCACCTCAAGATTTTATCATTTTTGATCTTACCCCGTAACGTGTTGTTGAACATGAACGCCACGGACCGCTGGTCCGTGAGCAGGGTGAATCGTTTTCCAGCCAAGTAATGGCGCCAATGCCGGACGGCCTCCACAATGGCCTGAGCCTCTTTTTCCACCGCGGAGTGCCAAATTTCAGGGCCTTGGAGGATGCGAGAGAAAAAGGCGATGGGCCTGCCCGCCTGGTTAAGTGTGGCGGCCAGGGCGAAATCAGATGCATCACTCTCCACCTGGAAGGGGATGGACTCATCGACAGCGTGCATCGTGGTTTTCGCGATGTCAGCTTTTATCCCTTCAAAGGCTAAGCGAGCCTCTGCTGCCAGGGGAAAAGAGGTAGACTTTATGAGTGGACGGGCTTTGTCCGCATAATTGGGAACCCACTGTGCGTAATACGAAAAGAAGCCTAAGCATCTTCTCAGTGCTTTGATGCTAGTGGGTAGGGGAAGTTCAAGGAGGGGACGCATATGGTCTGGATCAGGGCCAAGGACCCCGTTTTCCACCACGTATCCGAGAATTGCTAGGCAGCGCTTGCTACATACACACTTCTCCCTGTTATAGGTCAGATTCAGGCGAGACGCAGTGCGTAAAAATTTTAGGAGATTGGCATCGTGGTCCTGCTGGTCATGGCCGCAGATAGTGACATTGTCCAGGTACGGGAAGGTAGCCCGTAGCTCGTTTTGGTCCACCATTCGGTCCATTGCACGCTGGAAGACCGAGACCCCATTCGTGACGCCAAAGGGGACCCTTACAAAGTGGTAGAGAAGACGATCCGCCTCAAAGGCCGTATATTTTCGGTCCTCTGGGCAAATGGGGAGCTGGTGGTAAGCTGACTTCAAGTCAATGGCGGAGAACACCCGGTACTGCGCAATCTGGTTGACCATGTCAGATATGCGCGGGAGAGGATACGCGTCCAGCTGCGTGTATCTATTAATGGTCTGACTATAGTCTATGACCATCCGGGGCTTGTCTCCAGTCTTGACCACCACGACTTGTGCTCTCCATGGGCTAGTGCTAGGTTGAATGACCCCTTCCCTAAGGAGCCACTGAACCTCAGATCGAATAAAGATCCGATCCTCAGCGCTGTAACGCCTGCTCTTAGTCGTGATGGGCTTGCAGCCTAGCACAAGATTTTCAAATAAGGAAGGCAGGGTAATTTTGAGTGTAGAGAGACTGCATGTGGAGCGCGCTGGGCAATTTGGAGGCTGCTGTTCTCCCACTGAAAGTGGAGGGAGTGGCCCATCGTACTGCAGGGTCACACTCCTCAGGTGGACCATAAAGTCTAGTCCCACAAAGGTGCGGTAACACGAGGAGCCTGAAGTTCTCATAAACTGTGCCCCGCACCGTTAGATTGACCACGCAGCTCCCAAGAACGGTAACAGATCGGGACTTCGACGCCATAGAAATTGTCTGTCTGACAGTCTGTACTCGGAGACCGCACCGTTTTACAGTGTCAGGATGAATGAAACTCTCCGTGCTCCCGCTGTCAAACAGACAATGTATTAGGCGTCCATTTACCTCCATGCCCATCATGGACTTGTCGAGTCTGTGAGGCTTGGCCTGGTCCAGGATGATTGACGCCACCGTTGAGTGCAACTGCAGGCAGCTGAGATGGTTGATGATGATGACCCCTGCTGGTCGTCTGCGGTTGGTGCCGACCAAAATGGCTGCACCCATGGATCGCACGTGGTCGGTGGCGCTGAAAGTGGCGGCACCCGCAGGTCGCACATGTCTTGCGTCGTCGTCGTCAGGAATGGCGGCGCTCGTGAATCGCACATGGTTGAAGACCTCGATGAAGCCGGAGACAAGGAGACAGATTCTGGAGAATCACGCACCGCACTGCTTGGCTTCGAGGGTGGTTTAGCTCTGCACACTTTGGCATAGTGCCCTTTCTTCCCACACGCGGAGCAAAATACCGTTCTGGCTGGACATCGCTGCCGAGGGTGTTTCGCCAATCCACAGAAATAGCACCGCGGGCCTCCTGGAGCTGCCGCCGTTGTCAGGTCCGAGGTTGAAAGCACGATCACGCAGTTTCTCGGAGCCGCTGGGTAGAGTTGAGTCGGTGGCTGTACTTGCCACGATGTTCCCACGTGGTCGGTGGGGTAAGTTTCTAGACTTCTGGAGGCCGTTTCCATCGTGTCAGCCAATTCCACTGTCTTAGCTAGGTCTAAGTTACCTTGCTCTAGCAGCCGCAGGCGAATATAGGATGAGCCGATTCCCGCCACGAACGCATCTCGGACCAAATCGTTCGTATACTGGGTCGCCGACACTGGCTTGCAATTGCAGGCTCTGGCTAGCTGCTGAAGTTCGCGCAGGTACTGTCCCGTCGTTTCACCGGGCTGCCACCGTCGAGTGGCTAGAAGGTGTCGAGCATGGATCTCGTTTGGCAGTTTGTTGTACAGTTTCTTAAGTAGTTCGATGGCCCCTTTATAGTCTTGGGCATCGCGGATTGATGAATATGTCGCTTACCCTTGCGTGGAGGACCCGCAGTCTATCGGCGTCGTTTTGAATGGCTGTTGAGGCATCGATATCGTCTTGAAAACACTTCAACCAATGGTCGAAAGTGTTTGACGCTCCAGCTGCACGCGGATCTAAGGTAAGCCGATCGGGTTTTAACATTTGCTCCATGGTTTTTTTTTTAACCAAAATTGTTACTAATAAAATTGATGCGCGATTAAATCACTCGGGAGGCTGGATCATACCCGGGAAATAAAGGCTTTTATTAGTAACAAGAATGGAGCACACTATATAACAATACAATCCCAGACTAAAGGGTCACCCAGCAGTGCAGTGACCTTTATACTCCTAAAGGTAGGCGGAGCCAACCGGAGTGTACCACAGAACAATACCAACAGGTAGAACACCCCAACCCTAACCCCAACAGTGACAACAGTAACATATGTACAAGTACCCATAGTGCTGACCATCTATGGTTCAGTACCCATAGTGGTAACCATCTATGGTTTACCACACCCTGGGATGCAGAACATCAGGTCGCCAACCTAGTCTATAACTTCCCTTTCACGTCAAAGCAACATTGTGGGCGAATTCTACAGCCTCGCTTGTCCTAAAACTGGAAAATACTGCCCGAGGTCAACAGACCTTTCCATTGCCCATCCCTCGCCCGCTCCGATTCCCGTGGCAGGCGGGGAGATAAAATTCCGGCCTGTATTTCTGTCGACAAAGACTACATCAAAAAACTTATGTATATTGTGATAGGCGAACATAGTGAACAATCAAGGGGTACTTTGACTCAACATATCGGAAATAGATACAGTACCTTTTATCAGTAAAACTAGAAAATCTCTCAATTATAAAGCAAAAAGTACAAAACAAACTGTAACATGCTTCAACAGGCAAAAGGCTCAAACTCTAAACCTTCTACTCAAATAAGTGCTAAACTTGTTTCAAAGTTCGAAATATATAAAGAAATATTGTATATTTCTGGTGAGTGTAATTTTGTTTCTTCACAGTTCAAGAAATACAAAGTTGCTCAGGCTTCTCCTGAAGGGGCAGTGGGTGGGTCAGCAAGGTTTCTAAATGACACATCTCTGCTTAACAACTGCTGGCTTTAGGATTAATTGCACAAAGTCAGTTCGGTGAGTGAAAGGGAAAGGACATTAGCAGAAGTTTACTGAATAAAACAGGCTAATAATGAAAAATAATAAGGAACTGTATTGGGGAACAGAAGAAAGTGCAGCAAATTAAAAAAAGCATTTGAAGCTAAGGTCAATGTAGCTCAAGGATTGGTTTCATCAGTAAATTAATATTTGATCTTATTTATTCTTGTCAGTTCTTTTGCAAATATTGCATATGCCTATTTTTGAAAGATATCAAAGCCCAATGACATCAGCAGAATCCCTGAAACTAGAAATATAATGAAAAACTCTGAAGAACTATTGCAAACTTCATACAATCAACAGTGTTTCTGCATGACTGCCATGTTGTCATTTAGGAGTACCCTCAGAACAAAATCATTCAGAAGAAAGTATTTTGAATGAGAAACATGTCTTCTCTATAATCCCCAACCGGTGGTTAGCACTGCTACCTCACAGCGCCAGGGACCTGGGCTCAATTCTAGCCTTGGGTGATTGTCTGTGTGAAGTTTGCACGTTCTCCCATGTCTGCGAGGAATTCCTCCAGGTGCTCCGGTTTTCTCCCACAGCCCAACGATGTGCAGGTTAGATGGATTAGCCATGCTAAATTGCCCCTTAGCATCGGGGGATTAGTAGGGTAAATACATAGGGATAGGGCTTGGGTGGGATTGTTGTCAATGCAAGTTCAAAGGGCCGAATGGCCTCCTTCTGCACTGTTGGGATTCTATGAAAAAAAAAATTCCCTTTGCATTTGGCAGCTGAGCATGATATAAATCACAGATTGATGGGAGATTTCCATATTTCACAATTTCTGTAATTCAAAACATATATTGGTAATTAATAAATAAATAAAGAACACCTGATCAATCAATGTTCAATTAGTTTTTACTCATTTTCTTTTGAAAATTGACTGACTGTTTAAAATGCCCAATTGCCCATAAATCCTGCGACACATGATATGATAGTGCGCCCCTTATTCATCCGTACATGAAGCTGATGCAAGGAATGGCATGGAACATTTATTTTCATGTCTTCGCTAGAACATTAGCAAAAGAATTGTCATTAAAAAAAATTAGTTTGTTTATATTTCTTTGCTGTCAATCGTATCAGAGCCTGCTGCATCTCAGTTTGTTTCCAATCTCTCTTTCTTATGAGTCACTTTCAATATCTTATCTCATTTTTCCTTCTTCCTTTGCCTCTTCAGGGTGAAGTTCTATTTGTCAGAAACATTTCTGACAGTAGATGCTAGAAATTGCTATGCTGCTCAAGTCAACACGTCCATTTGGTAGGGTAAGGGGTCACAAGTTAAAACATCAGAAAATGGTTGGCAAAAAGGTCACCAGTTTCAGTGGAGATATTAATCCAAATTAGAGGATCATGTTGCAGTTTTCATATATTCATGATGCCTGTGGATCTGATTCCTCCAAGTAAAAGGTGGAGCTGATAGCAATAAGCTGAGAGGTTGTTTCCTTTGTGGGAGAGTCTAGGACCAGAGGGCATAATCTCATAGTAAGAGGTCACCCATTTGAGACAGAGATTAGGAAGAATTTCTTCCCTCAGAGAGTAGTGAATTTGTGGAGGTCTGTGGAGGCTGGGTCATTAAACATATTCAAGGCTGAGATAAATAGATTTTTAATCAGTAAGGGAATCAAGTGTTATGGGGATAAATGGGAAAATGGAATTGAGGAATTGAGAAAATGGAATTGAGGGCAGCAGGGTAGCATAGTGGTTAGCATTGCTGCTTCATAGCTCCAAGGACCTGGGTTCGATTCCTGGCTTGGGTCAATGTCTGTGTGGAGTTGCACATTCTCCTCATGTGGGTTTCCTCCGGGTGCTCCGGTTTCATAGAAACCATAGAGTAATCATAGAAACCCGACAGTGCAGAAAGAGGCCATTCGGCCCATCGAGTCTGCACTGACCACAATCCCACCCAGGCCCTACTGCCATATCCCTACACATTTACCCGCTAATCCCTCTAACCTACACATCTCAGGACACTAAGGGGCAAATTTAGCATGGCCAATCAACCTAACCCGCATGTCTTTGGACTGTGGGAGGAAACCGGAGCACCCGGAGGAAACCCACGCAGACATGAAGAGAATGTGCAAACTCCACACAGACAGTGGCCCAAGCCGGGAATCGAACCCAGGTCCCTGGAGCTGTGAAGCAGCAGTGCTAACCACTGTGCTACCGTGCTGCCCAGCTACCGTGCTGCCCAACCACTGTGCTACCGTGCTGCCCACAGTTTCCTCCCACAGTCCAAAGATGTGCGGGTTAGGTTGATTGGCCATGTTAAAATTGCCCCTTAGTGTACTGAGATGTGTTGGTTCGAGGGATTAGCAGATAAATATGTAGGGATATGGGGGGTAGGGCCTGGGTGGGATTGTGGTCGGTGCAGACTCGATGGGCCAATTGGCTTCTTTCTGCACTGTAGGGTTTCTATGATTTCTATGATTATCACATCAGATCAGTCATGATCTCAGTTTATGCATATGGCCTTATGGTCTGACTCTTTATCAAAACTAGTGAAAAATGCAGATGGCATTCAAAACCTATCTAACTTAGCCTTGAATAAATTCAATGACCCAGCCTCCACTGCTTTCTATGAAAGCGAAATCCATAGACTAACAACCCTCTGAGAGAAAAGAAATCTCCTCATCTCCATCTTTAAAGGGAATCCTCTTATTCTTAAATGTTGTCTCCTAGCTCTGGATTCTCCCAAAAGAGCAAATCTCCACCCAGTATCCACATATCAAGTCCTTTCAGGATCTTATGTGTATCATAGAAACATAGAAAATAGATGCAGGAGTAGGCCATTTGGCCCTTTGAGCCTGCACCACCATTCAATATGATCATGGCTGATCATGCACTTTCAGTATCCCATTCCTGCTTTCTCTCCATATCCCTTGATCCCTTTAGCTGCAAGGGCCATGTCCAGCTCCCTCTCGAACATATCTGATGAACTGGCTTTCTGTGGTAGAGAATTCCACAGGTTCACAACTTTCTGAGTGAAGAAGGAATTCTTCATCTCAGTCGTGAATGGCTTACCCCTTATTCTTAGACTGTCAAATCACCTCTCATTCTTCTAAACTCTAATGGGTCTAGGACAAGCCTTTTCAGCATTTCTTTATAAGATAAACCCTTCATCCCAGGAATGAGACTTGGGGTGGCACAGTGGCACAGTGGTTAGCACTGCTGCCTCACAGCGCTGGGGACCCAGGATTGATTCCCGACTTGGGTCACTGTCTGTGTGGAGTTTGCACATTTCCTCTAGGTGCTCCGGTTTCCTCCCACATTCCAAAGATGTGCAGGTTAGGTGCATTGGTTGCGCTAAATTCTCCCTCAGTGTATCCGAACAGGCGCTGGAGTGTGGCGACTAGGGGATTTTCACAGTAACTTCATGACAGTGTGAATGTTAGCCTACTTGTGACTAATAAATAAATTTTACTTTTAAAATTGATGGATGATTCAAAATTTGAAAGCATTGTGAAATGTGAGGAGTGTTATGATAGTAGTGCAATTGGTATGGATATATATATATATTTATATACATTATATATATATATATATGGTTTTCTGTGTCTAAGGGGAATGTTTAAAAAGTCAGCTTTATGCTACAGGCAGTCGGTAAGTCTGGTGGGAATGCAACTCAGATGCTGGGAGAGCAGGATAGTTACTCATTTTAGCCTGGCAAGTGGTTATGTTAAGTAGAGTTCATGGACTTTTGTCTACTTACGTTCCCTTGGAATTTCTGATTAGAGTCATCGATAGGGTCATGCAATGATGTGGTTTATGTGCAGTCCTGAGTCTGCAGCAGAGAGAAAAAAGCTTTTGGCAGAAAGCAGTTTAGCTTGTAGCTGAAGTCTGGTTAAAGTTAGAAGGATTTTGCAGGCTTCTGGAACCTCTGAAAGCTTCAAGACTGTTTACAGATTATAACAAGTATATTTATGGTTACTAACTGCATTTAAAGTGGCAATTAAGTATGTAAGAGGAATATTGCTTATTTTGAACTTAAACAGTGATAAATTAAAAATTAAAGTTGTTTCCTGTTCATTTTTAAATATTGTTCAACTGTTAATAGTTAAGTTGCTTCATTTGTTAGAATTCCTCACTTTGTCAGTAAAATCATTCCTGGAAGAAAGTATCCTTTCCTCACATTTATGCCAAAATAGAAAAATTGTTAGGGTCTAGTCTGACTTCATAATGTAACTTGGGGTTCTGGTTCGGGATCCTAACAGGAGGATAATGTTGTACTTCAAAAGGACATAGACAAGTTGGTGGAATGGACAGACAGACATTGGCAGGCGATGTTCAATGTGGAACAAGTGAAGTGATTAATTTTGGTAGTGTAGGAGTTTTTTCAGAGACCAATGTATTATGCTGGCTTTATGCGAGAGATTTCTCTTTATTAATTACAGCTCAGCAAATACGAAGAACTCATGGACACAGTAAATTCTGGTTGAAGACATATTTTATTTTGCCCAGGCCTGGTCCACACATGTAGGAGAGTGATTTGGAGACAGCCCAAATCATTCTAAATTACATTATTAAGATGTACTGCAATTATATGTTTTTCAAAAATCATTTCCCCCCTACTCTATCATCCTAAATGGATGCACCAATCATGTTAGTATGAATTATTTACCTTGGCCAATAACATTCTACACTCTGGAGACATAAAAATACATAGGTCTGTAAAGTCCAGAAGTTCCTGCCCACTGTCTCCTGGCAACCCACTATGTAAACCCAGAAAGTTCTTTCCCATCGTCGCCTGGCAACCCCAAATACATTAGTCCACAGAGTTTAAAAGTTTTCTTTCTCACTATCTCCTCGCAATTCCTTACTGGAAGGAATTGAATTATTCTATTCATTCGGCTGTCTAGGATTGCTTGAACTATCTGAGACCCATGTTGATAAGAACTGTGCTCTGTGGCTGTATTGTTCTTAAAGAATGTGGTTCGCCTTACTCAACTTTTAGCCCATTATGCCTTGGGGCAATCTGTCATTGGCCAAGATGTACATTTTAATAAAGAATATATAAAAACTCATGTTTAAATTCTCAAACAGTGGTTATATGTGTTTCTATGCAAAACAGTACCTTTGTAACTCAAGGTACTTTGTACTTTTTCCATACTATATTTACTCTAAATTAGTTTTATCTTCATCTATCAGTCTTTTAGTTCAAAGTTATCCTAAATCCCTCTAACAGGTCGGAAGAACATGAGAAGATGAAACAAAATAAAAGGTACAAATCTAAAGGGCACGTGAGAGCAGAGAGACTGGTGTGCATATGTATACATATCATTGAAAATAGCAGGACAGGTTGTAAGAGTGGTTAATAAAAAATGCAGCATATTGAACTTGTAAAAGACACTAGTTCAGCCTCAGATAGACTACTGTATCCAGTTCTGGGTACTGGACTTCAGAAAGGATGTGAAGTCATTGGGCAGAAAGCAAAGAAGATTCACGGGCACGTTTCCGGGGACAAGGAACTTCAGTTATGAAGATAGATGGGTGAAGCTAGGATTGTGTTCCCTGGAGAAAAATAGGCTGGGAGGAGGTTTGATCGTGTATTCAAAATCATAAGGGGACTGGACAAAGCAGATAGGGAGAAACTGTTCTCATTCATGACAGTAGTGAAAATGAAATGACACAAATTTGAAGAGAATGCCAAAAGAAGCAAAAGAATTATGAGAAAAACATGGGAAGAAATGGGCTTTGACAAAGGGTCGTGTGGACTCGAAACATCAGCTTTTTTCTCTCCTTACAGATGCCGTCAGACCTGCTGAGATTTTCCAGCATTTTCTCTTTTGGTTTGAGAAAAAGATTTTTACACAGCGAGTGGCTAAGTTCTGGAATGCACTGCCCAGGAGTGTGGTGAAGACAGGTTCAATTGAAACAACATATGGTCCTTCGGCAACTTTAATTTCATGTGCCAGTGTGATCCAATGTCTAACTATATGACAGCAGATATCTGCACTGGAGTTCTGAATCACTCACTTAATGTCTGTAGACAATCTCTCCAAAAATCAGTCAAGCTACTGAGATAGGTGAGATAGGTCAGATATGAATTATTAAGGTGCTTATTTTCACGGTGAGTGAGCACAATAGAAATGAGCAGATTCATTCAATTTATTCAATCAGCCTATGTCTAATAATACCAAATAATGGATATTCTTCACATCACTGGGTACCTTATGTGACTTGGATATTAACAAGTACAATGTGTATATCTTGACCTGCAGGTAGATTCAGAAACTTAATTCCATTGGAATAGGTCACCCGGGGAGTAGAAGAAATAAAGTCAGAGGCGTCCCTCAAATTCAGGGCTAGTGTCATCTTACTTTGGCTATGTCTTGTTTAATCTATTCATGCCTTGATCTTATTTCACTTGTTATACCCAAAAGCTATAAAAATATATGTAGTAATTTTCAATACAAGATCTGCTTGGAGATATTTCTTGCAGCAAGTATTCCAACAGATGTTCCTTTTCTGTCATTGTAGCCATTGAATTGTAGCCTGCCAGCACTGCCAGTCACCCTGAGGAAGCCATCAACTTGAAACACTGTGCATCCCTCACACTAATGTTTGTGAGGCACTCATTTTACATCGTTGAGTTAGCTGAATCACAGCCAAAAGGAGGGGGAGCAAGTGACTTTGCCAAAGGAAGAATAGGGACTTACTGTGTGGATAACTACTCAACTACCCCAACAATCCAACCTGACTACCTCTGACCACCCCAGTATCCTACCAATTTGTCCCCTTGACCACCCCACTAACCCCTGACCTGACTACCCCCAAACCACCAGCCCTCACCCCAAACCTGCTATCCACTCATCCATTATCCATCTAACCCACCTATCCAACTCACCCACTTACCCATCCTCTCATTCACCCACTCATCAATTAATTTATCCATTCACTAGCCCATAAATTAATTAAAGGATTTAAATCTTCAAAAATTTAACTGAATATTGCAGGCACTGTTATAAAAAGTGCATGTCCTCGCCTTCCCCAGCTCTGTTTTAGCTTAGATCAGAATGTCAGGGAAGAAATGGGCAGTATCATCAGGCCTGTAAAAATGTTGCAGGCAGCGACTATCCAGTAATACCTGTGGTTAGAAATCTAGGCCCATATTCACAATGCAAATCTACTGTTTTTCTCCACTAAGGATGCAGCAATATTCTTTTATCTCCCTTGGGTATGACCTGTGGTGAAACTTACCAGTGTTGACCTCAATTCTATGCTAAGCATAGAGTTAATTAGATTGCCAGTGATGGAACCACCTGGAAGAACCAGTGTTTATTCTAAGTAAGTGAATGATATTTCTCTCAGCCAAGTGGATTAATAATTCAGGTCAGTCAAAAATAAGAATAGTAACTCATACGTCATAATAACCACTTTTCAGTTGAAAAGCAGCACAGAATAATTCTAATCATTGCACTAAGAGTTGAGCAATCACTTAGCCCCATGCAATTTACAAATCAGTCTGACAGTGGTTTTGTATAAACCATTGATGTATGTGATCTGCCTGTAACTTACAGACACTCATAAATCTAAATGAGCACCCTGCCTCTCTTCCAAATATGGCTGATTACTAA
The DNA here is from genome assembly GCF_964213995.1 of Mustelus asterias. Taxonomy (NCBI): domain Eukaryota; kingdom Metazoa; phylum Chordata; class Chondrichthyes; order Carcharhiniformes; family Triakidae; genus Mustelus; species Mustelus asterias. The sequence continues at coordinate 58,438,882 of NC_135806.1, read as the reverse complement.
CAAAATTTGATTTTAAAAAATTCTGTTTTCCTAATTATAGCTTTCTATCAATACTGCCTGTGAGAACAAGAGGTCAATAATGGTAGACTTTAACTATCCCAATATCAACTTGGATTGAAACAATTAAAGGCGCACTGTGGGAGAAGAATTCACGCAGTGTGTCCAGGAGAATCCTTTTCAACCAATTAGTGACAAACTTAACAAGAGGAGATGAAATTCTAGATCTATTCTTGGGGAAGGAAGAAGGGCAAATGGGTGATGGGTGAAGTGACAGTTGGTGACCATATTGGGGATAGTAATCACAATTCAGTTAGATTCAGCATTACCATAGAAAAGGACAGAGTTAAAGCAGGAGTAAAAGTTTTGAACTGGAGGAAGACAAATTTTGAGAAGGGACTTGGTTGAGGTAGACTGGACAGCACTGCTAGAGGATAGATCAGTGGAAAGCCAATGGGAAGCACTAAAAAGCGAGATCCCAAATGTACAAAGTAGACATGTCCCCTCCAAAAATAAAAGTTCTACTGCTAAATCTAGACCCCCCCTCCTTGGTTGTCTAGAGGAATGCAGAGGAAGATCAAACAGAAAAAGAAAGTGTACGATCGGCACAAAGAATTAAGCATTGCAGATAGGCTAGACGAATAAAGAAAATGCAGGGACAAAGTGAAAAAAGAAATAAGGAAATCAAAGAGAGGGCATAAAAAAAGGTTAGCAAGTAAAGGTTTCTACCAATATATTAATGGTAAAAGGTTAGTTAAGGAAAAAAGGGACCTATCAGAGAAGAAGAAGAAAACTTGTAGGTAGATGTAGATGCTGTGAGAAGGGTTTTAAATGAATAGTTTGTCTCCGTGTTTACAAAGTTGTTGCAGATATTGTAGTCCAGGAGGAACACGGAGATATTGGGTGACATAATCAGAAATAGAGAGGAAGTACTCGAAGGGCAGATGGATTTTAACACAGAGAAGTGTAAGGTCATGCATTTAGGGAGGTCAAACAGTTACAGGGAATACACAATAAATGAAAATATACTAAGAGGTGTAGATGAAGTGAGAGATCTTGGCGTACAAGTCCTAAAGACAGCAGTTCAAGTGGACAAAGTTGGAAAGAAGGCATATAGAATGATCTCCTTCATTGGCAGAGGTATAGAATATAAAAGTAGGGATATAATCTTGAAATTGTATAAAACACTGGTGAGGCCACAACTGGAGGATTGTGTGCAGTTCTGGTCACCACATTACAGGAAGGGTGTAATTGTTCTGGAGAGAGTGCAGGGAAGGTTTACAAGAATTTTGCCAGGGCTAGAAAAGTGTAGCATTGAGGAGAGATTGGATCAGTTGGGGTTATTTTCCTTGGAACAAAGAAGGCTGAGAGATGATTTGATTGAGATGCACAATATTATGAGGGGATGTAATAGAGTGGACAGGATAAAATTGTTTCCCTTGGCAGAGAATTCTAGAACCAGGGGATTGAGATAAATGGCAGAAGGTGTAGAGGGGACATGAGGAAGAACGTTTTTTTACATGGAGGGTCATGGGTGTCTGGAATTTACTGCCTGGGTTGGTGCTGGAGGCAGAAACCCTGAACTCTTTTTAAAAGTACCTGGATCTGCACGAGACTATGGGCCAGGTGCAGGAAGGTGGGATTAGAAAGGGCACCTAGGTGTCCTCAGGCTGGCATGGACAAGATGGGTCAAATGGCCTCCTTCTGTGCTGGATCTTTTCTATGGTTCTATGGATCCTCCTATGAAGTTGCTGATAGTAAGTTGCCAGATCCATAATAATCTGGCAATTCCCATATTCTACTGGGATAAGTGTGGTGTAGTGAAAGTGTGATGTATAGACAAAGGAAAACCTACCATGTTCCATGCATAAGGAAAGCTATACTTCTCCAAAGTATTCTCAGTGAAAGGTTTTATTGAATTGATGAAAAATAGCAGCATGTTACTATGGTAAGCCAGGTAGTACAGTTAGTAAAGATTGCATTTCCAAAACCTAAACATCTGCCTTTTCATATCAAACAGAAGTGCAAACATTCCCATTTTCCTCATGACAAAAATATATTTGCATAATGTTCCTGTGTGTGAGTTACCCAAATTACCCACTGTACACCCACTGTTCTCGTGCATTAACAACTGCTTGTTCTACTAGTCAGCCTCTGAACATGCATTGCACAAATTAGTTTTGAACCATGCACAGCTCTTAATGGACCTACCTTCCAGGAGTGGAGACGACTGGACCTGCAAGGAACACTCTGTACTGGAAGAGGAGAAATACAGGGTCTGATTTTACCATTGCATTGTCCGCGTTTTCAGGCACAAAAACTTGGTAAAGTTGGGCGTGAGGTGGGTAGCGCAATCCGTGCTTGCCTCCACACCGGTTCCCCCTTTACCAAGGCCCGAAAATGGCCGCAATCGGGACTGCGCCTGAAACGGGTGCAACAGCCATTTAAATGCATTTGCATGCATTTAAATTGACTTAATGGGCTGCCCGCCCAACCTTACTGGCACTTCCTCCTTTACCACCGCGTTCGCCCATCCAGATTCAGCGCGAAACAGACATCCTCCACAATGCTAACCGTGGGGCGGCACGGTAGCACAGTGGTTAGCACTGCTGCTTCACAGCTCCAGGGTCCCGGGTTCGAGTCCCGGCTCGGGTCACTGTCTGTGTGGAGTTTGCACATTCTCCTCGTGTCTGCGTGGGTTTCCTCCGGGTGCTCCGGTTTCCTCCCACAGTCCAAAGATGTGCGGGTTAGGTTGATTGGCCAGGTTAAAAATTGCCCCTTAGAGTCCTGGGATGTGTAGGTTAGAGGGATTAGCAAGTAAATATGTGGGGATAGGGCCTGGGTGGGATTGTGGTCGGTGCAGACTCGATGGGCCGAATGGCCTCCTTCTGCACTGTAGGGTTTCTATGATGAAAAGTCCGATTCAGGCACTCCAGCTAGTGAGGAGGTAAGTGCTGAGCTCTGACCTCTTTGCTTGAGATTGGTGGGGGAGGTCCGCTGCTACTCTGCCTGAGATCAGTGAGAGGGAAGGGGGGTCCTCTGCCACTCTGCCTGAGATCAGTGAGGGGAAAGGGGGAGGGGCAGCGATTGGTCTGAGTGGCGGGGGGGTGAGGGGCAAGAGGGTCAGTATGTTGTGGGGGTGGGGCAATGTCTGTGGAGGCCAGGGGGAGGCATTATCCGGATGTGACAGGGGAAAAAGCACTCTTTTTTTTTCTCCGCATGCGCAGTTGGAGGCTCCAATCGGAGCTGCAGGGTTTTGGGCATGTTAAGCCCCACCCACAGGCTTCTGCAGCGCGATTCGGAATCGCTGATATTTTTTCAGGCAGAGTGCCGATGGGGGCGGCTGAGAACGGATCTAAAAGTCGGATCTGAAACACTCCCAGTTTCAAGTCCACCCAGCACTTAGAATCAAAATGGTAAAATAGGGCCCTCAGAGCGAGGCCTTCACTCACTTTCTGGGAACGGTAACAGACAGACTTATGAAAGACACCTCTACTGCAGCAGTTAGAAATAGAAATCCAGGAGTGATGTGATAGAAAAATGGTAAGTTCAGTGGTTGGTGACAAGCTGCAGTTAGGGATTGTGTTTAAATAACCTAAATTAGAAAAAAAACCATGTCTCCGTGAATTTCAGTAAGGAACATTAATAATAGGGAGGTAAAGCTGAATCAATTGAAGGTGAAATAAGATAATAAATTAAACAAAATAAGATAAAGTTAGAGAGTGGAGCTGGGAGGATAAAGGAGCAACAGAGAGAGTGAGGTGGAAAGCAGAGCCAGGTGGATAAAGGAGCAAGAGAAAGAACGTGACAGTGAGCAGAGCTGAGCGAACAAAAAGGTGACAGAGAGAGCGAGACGGAGAGCGAAGCCGGGAGGATAAAGGAGGGATGGAGGGAGCAAGATGGAGAGTGGAGTCGGGAGGATAAAGGAGGGATGGAGGGAGCAAGATGGAGAGTGGAGTCGGGAGGATAAAGGAGGGATGGAGGGAGCAAGATGGAGAGTGGAGTCGGGAGGATAAAGGAGGGATGGAGGGAGCAAGATGGAGAGTGGAGTCGGGAGGATAAAGGAGGGATGGAGGGAGCAAGATGGAGAGTGGAGTCGGGAGGATAAAGGAGGGATGGAGGGAGCAAGATGGAGAGTGGAGTCGGGAGGATAAAGGAGGGATGGAGGGAGCAAGATGGAGAGTGGAGTCGGGAGGATAAAGGAGGGATGGAGGGAGCAAGATGGAGAGTGGAGTCGGGAGGATAAAGGAGGGATGGAGGGAGCAAGATGGAGAGTGGAGTCGGGAGGATAAAGGAGGGATGGAGGGAGCAAGATGGAGAGTGGAGTCGGGAGGATAAAGGAGGGATGGAGGGAGCAAGATGGAGAGTGGAGTCGGGAGGATAAAGGAGGGATGGAGGGAGCAAGATGGAGAGTGGAGTCGGGAGGATAAAGGAGGGATGGAGGGAGCAAGATGGAGAGTGGAGTTGGGAGGATAAAGGAGGGATGGAGGGAGCAAGATGGAGAGTGGAGTCGGGAGGATAAAGGAGGGATGGAGGGAGCAAGATGGAGAGTGGAGTGCTACTTTGAATCTCCTGAGGTGATGTCAGGAGTCAAAAGAGACACAGTCAAGTGGAAGCTGCTGATTGGGTGTGTATGGTGGGGTAAGTATTCACTACTTTTATTGCTTATAGTTTTTAAGGTCTTATTTTGTGGTTCATTGTTTGTAAGGGATATATTCTGCAATAACGATGAGCAGAGAAGAAAGGCTCAAGAGTAATTAATGTTACTTGGTATTAAGTATCTTCCAAAAGTTTTAATTTAATTTAAAGGGGGTAAATCATGGCAGGAGTGTTCAAAGCTGTGATGTGCTCTTCCCACTGTATGTGGGAATCCAGAAACATTTCCGATGCCTGGGGCCAGCACATGTGCAGGAGGTGTCTGCAGCTTCAGCTCCTGGAAGTCTGGGCTTTAGAGCTGGAACGGTGGCTTGGGGTGCAGAGGATCCTGAATAGCATGCATAGAGAGGTGGTCACAATGCAGGATGCCTGTTTGAGGACAGATCACCAATGGCTCCAAACATTATTGAGTTAAAAGAAGGCAGTCAAAGCCACTCTCGAACTCGCAAGCACACCTCAAACAGGCCAGAATTCAGTCATAGAAGGTAGAAAACAGGCAAAGAAAGCAGTATCTAAACTAAACAAAATCAATGAGCTTTTAAAATATTACTGTTGCAGGCTCTTTGCTGCCTGTTAGTGTTATGATTTACTGTATGATGAGTCAGGTACTGGGGCAGACCAGATTCACAAATGCATCCTACCATAAGTGTAGAAATACCCCTATTTAAATACTGTAATGAGACTTTTAATTACTTCTTGCACTTGACCTTGACAACTACAATACATCGCCATTCAACATAGCAGATGCTGTAGAATACCAGTAATACCACATTCTGCTCTTCATTTGGACCTTAGGTGCCCATTTTATGCCTGTAAAATAGTTGCTTCATGATAACATTTCTAAGCCTGCACATTCAAAATTCCCAATATGCTGTCTGATTGAATAATGGTATAAATTCCTAAAATTACTCTTCACATCTAACTCTCTGTAGGACCAGATCCCTGCTACTGGGAGAACAGCAATGTCTAAATAGGTCGCCACTTGTGGAGTGCCTAGCAGCAGATAACTTGAGAATCTTGTCTGAGCAGCTCAGTCTATCGATAAGGAGATGACAGCTGCACAGAATGTTTTAGATCCAGAGATACATCTGACCTGCCTCCCTCCCCCCCCCCCCATCCCCCCCTACCCCCATTCCCGCAAACCCCCCCCCCCCCCCCCCCGCCCCCTGCAGAGGATGATCTGTGTCAGGGAGCCGCTCTCTCCGCTTTTTGCTTTTCTTTTCTTTCCCGACCGGGGCGCGCTTATTCAAATTTTTTTCGAACTGCGCATGCGCAGTTCAGAGCTCCGATCGTTCCGGCAGCGCTAAGCCCCGCCCATAGCGCGGATCGGACTGGAGCCGGCTGAAAGCGTATGGGCGCGTCTGAAAGCAGATTTCAAGGTCGGATCTGTACTATGCCCAGATTCGGCACTTTGAATCAAAATGGTAAAATCGGGCCCATAGTTTCACAGGAATCACAGGCTCATTGAATTCCACAGAGGTGGAGAGCAGCAGTTATCAAGATGGAAGGAATTCCAAACTATTTTTTCCTTCTTCAGAGTCTTAGCTGATCTAAACTCCAGATTTTAAAGTGCCCGCACTCTTCACCCATATGGCCAATAAACAGCTGCTGTGCAATATTCAGTGAAGGATCATGCACATGAATAATTGGTACCTGGAATCACAGTAAGACTCATTTAACCGTAGTTAGTCTGATTATTGCATATACACCAAAAAGGAGGACCATGGGTCATGAATAGCAATTAATAAATTGTAAATTTACTTTAGATATCAGGAAAGTTGCTTAAACAAAGTGTCGTAAATGCAGGGATTAACTTACCAATCATGGTGATTGAGCCAAAAAAGCTGAAGTTTTAAAAATGCAGAAGGTTGCCATGAGGGAGACATAATGCACAAGAGAGAAGAACTTCATTGGAAAGGGTGACCCTTTTCTCCTCCACAACTTTACTGTAGAGTTCTTGAGATGCAAACAATAAATTAAGGGGGTTCCACACAAGAAAGAAAAAGCCATGTGATAAATAAAAGAGACCATTGCGATCAATCCTGACAAAGGATTACGTACAATTTGTACCAGCATGGAATATCACCAGTTTATTTAATCTCCTGTGCCGGGGAAATAAAGATGTGAAAGTTCTTACTGACCCACAAAGGTAATCATGTGGAAATTGCAGAAAATCAATCCGACATTGCAACCTAAATTATTCAATCCTGACTCGCTACTTTCCACAGATGGTATTTTTCATGAGTCTAAGAAGACAGGAACCGTAGATTTTCCATAAAGTATTTCTCTAAACACTGTCTATTCTTGTGACCTTCAATCCCATTGTTAAAATGATTCCAGTCCCTTGTAAGGTTTTTGCTAATTCTTGCCAGCGTCTCTCTGCCAAATTACTCTCCTTCCCTTTCCCCCAACTCTTGAGGGAATTGGCCGAATACTATAATATTCCTATTTGGAATAAATCAAATAACCAATTAGAGTACTGCAATATTGGTCCCACAGGTACTTATTGCCTGTAAGTACCTTGCCCATGTAGTCATGATTCTGATGTGTGCAATCAATCGTAATTGGGTAAATATGGGATACCACAGTTAATTAATGGAATGCATTACTCCAGAGGGGAAAATAAAAACAAAAGGATGCAGGAATAAAAATTTTAAGTCAATTTACTTCACTAAATGGGCACTGACTGATGGCAGAGAGCCAGTCCCAATCTCCTCTTAGAAGCACAAACATTTTTTCAAAGGAAACTTTGGGTCTTCTCCTGAGCCACCACCAGCATCCCTTTAAAGCCCTATTTGTTCATTCCGACAAATTCAAAACAATGCAGGATTTTCCATTTCTAAGCTCGCTCACTTTGCAAACAGATGAGATAGTCGCTTGTGCATTTACAGGCCCAGATTTAAATTGAATCAGGTGAGCCTTGGGTGTCAGAGACATTAGAGCTGTCCAGCCCCAGAGTTTCAAAAGCCAGCTGTCCATTTTTCACTATCGAAAATCACCATTGATGGCTTTAAAGAATGAAGAAATTGATAACGTTAATTTTTGGTGTTTTCAAATCATGGCTTTACACAAAGTAGTTCTCAACATCCACATTACTTTATGGTATTAAAAAGGAGTGAATCTCATGTACCCTTGTCTTTGTTTCTTTGTTTCCATTTGAAAATAGCTTAACATTTATTTTCTCTTTATTCTGAAATGGTTGAGTATCTTGAATCTTCTTTATTGCCCTTTTCTGAATCTTTTCCACCAGCACTACTTTTCCATATCGGTGGTCTGATAACAATATGTTGTCGGACCAAGCAGGGAGTAAGCTTTTTTGGATTTAGTATTGTGTAATGAGATGGGATTAATTAATGATCTTGCTGTAAAGGATCCTCTAGGAAAGAGTGATCATTGCATGCTTAAATTTCAGATTCAGTTGAGGGCAATAAACTTGAGTCCCACACTAGTGTTCTGATGTTAAACCAATGTAATTACACAGGTATGAGGACAGATTTGTCCCCAGTGGGCTGGGCAGAAAGACTAAAAAGTGCGACAGTTGATAAACCGAGGCAGATGTTTAAGGAGATATTCAATTCTTCCCAACTAAAATACATTCCAGGGAGGAAGAAAAATTATAAGAGGGGCTAAGCAAGGAGGCTAAAGATAACATAAAGGCAAAAACTAAGGCATACAAGATTGCAAAGGTCAGTGGCAGGCTGGAAGATTGGGAAACTTTAAAAGACCAACAAAGGATTACTAAAAAAGTAATAAAAAGTGTAAAGGTAAATTATGAAAGAAATCTAGTGCAAAATTTTAAACAGGATACCTGAGTGTTGAAGGCTCTAAGGGGGCGATCTTACCATCTCAGCCCACCAGCTGATGGGTGGGATGAGTTGGTACAATCGCGAGAGAGCCGAGAAATCAGGTTCACACCCAATTTCTCACCTCTCGCAATCTTGCCGGCATTGGATATCTGGCGAGATCAGTCCCCCACCCGAAAAGAACGTGAGGCTGATCTCAATATTTAAATTCTATTTGAAATAGAATATAAATATTACAATGAGCCTGGGATGCAATCGCCTGAGCACACATGCCGCTGCGGCCTCACCGGTGAAGGTCCTCACCGGCGAGGATCATGTATGGTCCCCATCAATGGGGACCTGTCATGATAGCCACACCAGTAGGACTGGAAGCCATTGAGGTCCCCCCAGGAGCTGAGGGGCAGAGAGGAATGCCCCTTGCGCAGTGCCAGCCTGGAACACTGGCACTGCCCACTGGGCACTTTGGCACTGCCAGTCTGGTACCCTGGCAATGCCCACCAGACACTGGGCAGTGCCAAGGGGGCAGGGCCTGAGGGAGCAGTGCCTACTGGGAAGGGAATGGGCTTGAATGGGTGGGCCAATCAGGGAGTAGATGCTGCAAACTCTGCAACCGGTAATCAGCTGGTCCGTGTGGGAGGGTGGATGGGCGATCATATAATCGGGGGGTGGAATTGGCTGTGGAGCCCGACGATAGCAGGGGGATCAGCCGCACAGCCCAGTGGGTGGGGGGTAATGAGCTGTAAAGGCTAGCAGTAGTTGGGGGAGACAGTGACAGATAGATCTGTGTATCCTGTGCTATTGCATAGAACAAGGAGAGATCTGCACATGCGCAGTGGCACCTTCTACTGCAAGCTGCTGGCTTTCGCCAAGCTTGGGTCTTGACACAAGGTAGCGGGAAATGGATCCTGTTTCATTTTTCCCTAAAGGTGAGGTAAGATTAGATTGTTAACTCACCCAAAGAAACAGTGATTCTCTCCTGTTTTCACGCTCGTTCGGCACTTAGAGTTTTTTTGGTAATATCGCCTTCTGAGATTGTAATGGTTACCTATTGTTGGCAAGTCTTCAGCTGTGCTAGGTATGGCTCTGAGAGCCTCCTCCCCACTCCTTGGTAGAGAATCCCTTGGCTGGCAGGCAAGTATTGGAGTTTCAGAAGTTGAAGAAAATGTTCCACACCAATCCTGTACTCTTCCCAAATTGGCAGAAGTGGCCCCAACTCAATTGTGGAGATGTTGGGTGGGATCTTATGGCCTCACTCATCCCGAAACCGTAAAATCCAGCCTGAGGTCAATGGACCCTCCCATGGTCCGCCCCTTGCCCACTCCGATTCCCGCAGCAGGTGGGACAGTAAAATTCAGGCCATCCTATTTAAGGTTCACAAAATGCGCAACAAGAGGTGGAAGTTAAGAAAAACAAGTTTGTTTGCAGTTTCTATAATGGTGACTTCATTGTCAGTGGACATGCATGTGGGGTCATGATCCAACACCTTTCCCAGCCATGATAGGTCACGTGAAAATAGTGTAGGGTCAGGAAGGGGGATGAAATTAGTTTCTGCTGCCAAATACATAAAGATTTCAGATTTCTCGAACCCTGCTTGTGCCTCCATCTGGAGATGTAAATCCGGCCTATACAGATGTATTTATTATTATATATTTTCATTATAAATGCCTATGTCCATGTTTAGAAAGGAAACCATGGATGTAAACTGATCTCACTGTAATTGTATTCTACTACCAGACATGTGCTGCACATCTCCATTTGAGGCAAGATGTACAAATTTAAGAGACAGTTTCCATCTTAAGTGTGAACATGGGAACATATAATGAAAGCAATTGGCAAAGATTATGTGCAAATGTAAGATTTTTAATATGGTACTTAATAGATCTGCTTCTGGTGCTGCACACAGCGCAATTCAGACCAATGTGAATTCATCCATTTAAACAGTATTTGAAGGGGGGATATAATAGAATTAATCTTGAAAACAAAAATAAAAAAGACTTGCAGATATATAGTGTCTTTCACTACTATTTGAACTCTCAAAGCACTTTATACTCAGTTAATAACTTTTGAAGTTATATTACTCTTTTTTGTCGGAAACACAGCAGTCAATTTACACGCAGCAAACTCCCAAGAACAGCGATGTAATAATGGAGAGGTAGTCTATTTTCGTGATGTTGATTGAGGGATATATATTAGCTAGGACACCAGGAATAACGCCCTGCTTTCTTTTGAAATGGTGCTTTGGGATCCTTTAAATGCACCAAAACAGCCAGATGAGACCACAGTTCATGTCTCAGCTAAAAAAACAGAACAGCCAACAGTGAAGCATCCCCTCGGTACTGCACCAGAGTGTCAGCTTTGACTTTTATGCTCAGGTCCTGATGTAAGACTTGAACCAAGAAGGTTGTGACTCAGAGGCAAGAGTGCCACCAACTGAACAGCAGCTGACACAAGGACGGGAAAATATCAAGGAGGAAGCATTTGGGAGGGAGAAGCAGACTGGTGCCAAGAGTGTGAGAAGAGCAGCAGAGAAGAGGGAGGAGGGAAAAGTCAATGGGAGAGTAACAAGAAGGTGGGTAGAGAAGCTGGTGAGTTAAGAAAGGAAGCCAAATTCAGATCTTTGGAGGTAAGTGAAATTGAGGCATGGAATAATCAGCCAGTGACAGCACAAGCACAGAGAGTGGAAGCGGACAGAGGAAACAGTGCGTGGGTGGTCTGTGAGGAGCAGTGAAAAGGGATTGGAGAGCAATTGCCTTTTGAAAGAATTTGAAATCTGCAACCACGACATTTTCATTTCAGACCTGAATAAATCTCTGTGTGAAAACTACCTTCATCCCCCTTCTAATTTATTTGCTATTTGATTTTGTAAATCTATGACCTTAGGTTACCATTTGTGTAACCTAACAGCTTCTCACTTCCTGATCTATTGAAATTCTTCTCATTTTGAATACCGCTAATAAATGTCCTCCTAACCTTCTCTGACCTGAATTCCAGCTTCTTCGATCTCTCCACATAACTGGAGTTAAGTCACCTCAGTATCCTTTCTCAGAGCTTGTTATCCTCCCTGAAGTGTGGTGCCCAGAATTGTACACAATACACCAGCTAAGGCTAACCAGTGATTTGTAAATTACTTTGACTTCCTTCTGTTTGTATTCAATAGCCCTTTTTATAAAACCACACATCCCATATACTTTCTTAACTGCCTTATCAATTTCTCTTTCCAGGATTTGTGAGATACTCACTTTTAGGTGCCTCTGTCCTCTAATCCCTCTCAAAATATATTAATTGTTTAGATTATATTACCTCTTCATGTTGCTCATTGTTGAACCAAAACAAAAAATGCTGGAAAATCTCAGCAGGTCTGACAGCATCTGTGGGGAGAGGATAGAGCCAATGTTTCGAGTCTGGATGACCCTTCATCAGAGCTAAGAGCAAAGAAAATCACTGGAGATTTATACTATGGGGGGGGGGGGCGGTTTAATAGGACAGAAGAAATGTCAATAGTGATGATGGAGGCTGAGAAAGGTGCTATCAGTGTCCATTAAGTGATCGGAATGTGTGAATGGCAGAACAGAGGTACAGATTGTAAGGACCAAATGAGGAATGTTGCAGTTGCCCTGAACTGGGGAGTGGGTCTGGGGAGGGTTTGGAGACAGGATGGAGAGCGAGATTGGAGGAGTGGAAAAATAGAAGTAAGAATGAAAGATGATAAAAATGGATGAATGAGATAAAAAGAATAAATGAAATAAAAGGAAATGGGGTGAAGGTGGAGGGGAGAGTTCATGCTCTGAAGTTGTTGAACTCAATGTTCAGTCCAGAAGGCTGTAAAGTGCCTCCAACCTCATTGTATAAATCTTGTCTGCTCTCAGCTCTGACGAAGGTCATCCAGACTTCATAGAAATCATAGAAACCCTACAATACAGAAAGAGGCCATTTGGCCCATCGAGTCTGCACCGACCACAATCCCACCCAGGCCCTACCCCCATATCCCACCCACTAATCCACGCATCCCAGGACACAACGGAGCAATTTTTAGCATAGCCAATCAACCTAACTCGTACATCTTTGGACTGTGGGAGGAAACCGGAGCATCCGGAGGAAACCCACGCAGACACGAGGAGAATGTGCAAACTCCGCACAGACAGTGACCCAAGCCGGGAATTGAACCCAGGTCCCTGGAGACGTGAAGCCGCAGTGCTAACCACTGTGCTACCGTGCCACCCTTGAAACATTGGCTCTATTCTCTCTCCACAGATGCTGCCAGACCTGCTGAGATTTTCCAGCATTTTCTGTTTTTGTTTCAGATTCCAGCATCTGCAGTATTTTGCCTTTATCCTGGTGTTCCTTGTTGAACTTGTATAAGACACTAGTTTGGCCTCAGCTGGAGTTCTGCAGCCCGTAAGTTTGTACCAAGCAAAGGTGAAAAAATACAGCGGTGATGAAGGCAGATTTATGAAGGGAGGAATAGAATATGAGGAGACAGAATTGTTAACAACGTCAGCTAACATGGGAGCCAAGCAGGAATGTTGGTCAGTAGCTTAGTGCAATAGGGTTGAAAGAGGAGGAGGTGGGTTTCATTGACAAGATGAATTGGGAAAGGGCATGAGGGGAGATAGGAGAGAAACTCGAGAAAGGTGCAAGTTCAGGGCTAACTTAGGTCAGAGCGATCTTTAGAGCAAGTTTGACCTGATGCTGTAGTAGAAAAGAAAGGCATGGCAGAAGCAGCTGATCAGATAGTCTCAATCTTGGTGACAAAGAAAACCATCAGCTCCTCGCACTTGTTGGAAGTGATGATGTAGGAAACAGGGAAAGGGGCTTAAGAAGACGATTTGTATGAGAGAAAGGAAGCTGGGGTACCTCTTTGTGAAAGCTGTAGAGATGTGCAGAAAAGATTTATATGAATGGTTCAGTGGAAGAGGGACTTCTGTTACATGGAAAGATTAAAGCTGGGTTTTCCCCTTTGAAAAGAGTAAGTTGCGAGGAGTTTTGATAAAGTGTTCAAAGTCATGAGGGATCTAGGCAATGTGGACAGAGAGAAATCATTCCCATGGTCAGCACAGTGGCACAGTGGTTAGTATCACTGCCTCACAGGGCCAGGGACCCGGGTTTGATTCTGACCTCAGATGACTGTCTGTGTGGAGTTTGCATGTTCACCCCGTGTCTGTGTGGATTTCCGCCGGGTGCTCTGGTTTCCTCCCGCAGTCCAAAGATTTGCAGGTGAAGTGGATTGGCCATGGTAAATTGCTCCTTAATGTCCAAAGATGTTTAGGATAGGTGGATTAGTGAGGTTAGGGGATAAGGTTGGCCTCTGTAAGATGTGCTTTTGGTGAGTCGATGCAGACTTGATGGGCAAAATGGCAGCTTCCTGCACTGTAGGGATTCTATGATTCTATGATTGATGGAAGGGTCAAGAATCAGCAGACACTGATTTAAGGTAACTGGCAAAAGAATCAATGATGACAGGAGGAAAAGCCTTTTTACGCAGTCAATAATTTGGATTTGGTGAATTATAATCCTAGCCCCTTTATGGGACAATCCCAGATCAAGTGTACCTCTCAGATGATTCCTCTCAACATTACTTTGAGAAGGACTGGTCCAAAAGACACTGGCCAAAATTTTCTAGCTATTCCTGCTGGCGGGATCTTCTGGTCCCGTCGATAGCAACTCCGTGCTGCGGGTTCCCCGACGGTGCAGGGTGTAAACAACAAACATTATTGAGAATAGAGGGAAATGGGTCCTGGGAAGGATAGGGGGATTTAGTTCAGTCAGGCAGCTTGGTTGGTGCAAGCTTGGAGGGCCAAAGGGCCTGTTCCTGTGCTGTAATTTTCTTTGTTCTTTGTCCGCCAATGGCGGACCACCATAAAACACACCGTGGTGGGGGTGTGCAGAAAATCCCACCCAATAAGTGGGTCAGGGTGGCACGGTAGCACAGTGGTTAGCACTGCTGCTTCACAGCTCCAGGGACCTGGGTTCGAATCCCGGTTCAGGTCACTGTCTGTGTGGAGTTTGCACATTTTCCCTGTGTCTGCGTGGATTTCCTCCGGGTGCTCCGGTTTCCTCCCACAGTCCAAAGATGTGTGGGCTAGGTTGATTGGGCATTCTAAATTGCCCCTTAGTGTCCCACGATGCATAGGTTAGAGGGATTAGTGGGTAAATATGTCGGGATAGGGGGATAGGGCCTGGGTGGGATTGTGGTTGGTGCAGACTAGATGGGCCGAATGGCCTCTTTCTGCACTGTAGGATTCTATGATTCTACGATTCTATGAAGGACTAATCCACCTTTTCCCAATGGAAAGGAGCCCACTGAGAGCATTACTATTCTCCAGCTGGAGTTTTAATAAGTTTTAGCCAGATTATAATATCCTGGCTATTATTAGAAGTAACGCCTCAGTAATGTGCCCCACCCCATCACAAAAGAAGATACAAAGCTGGGTTCACAAGTTATTGATAGAGGCAACTGCTGAATCACAGAATGATTACAGCACAGAAGGAGGCTATTCAGCCCATCATGTCTACGCCAATTCTCCAAATGAGCAATTATCTTGTGCCATTTCCCCGCCTTCTCCCAATAGCCTCGGACATGTTTCCTTTTCAGATAATAATCCAATTTCCTCTTGAACTCTTGACTGAATCTGCCTCCACCACATTCTCAGGCAGTACATTCCAGATTCTAACCACTCACTGCATGAAAAGTTTCTCCATATATCTCCACTTCTATTTTTACCAATTACCTAAAATCTATGTTCTCTCATTCTTAATCCTTCCACCATTGCAAGTCGCTTATCCCTATCTACTATGTCCAGGCCTCCATGATTTTAGATACCTTTATCAAATCTCCTCTCAACCTTCTTTACTCCAAGGAAATCAGTCCCAATTTCTCCAACCCATCTATGTAACCAAAGCTTCTCATCCCTGGGGCCATTCTTGTGAATCTTTCCTGCAAGTGGCATGGTGGCCCAGTGGTTAGCACTGCTGCCCTACAGCACCAGGGACCTGATTCAATTCCGGCCTTGGGTCACTGTCTGTGTGGAGTTTGCTCATTCTCCCCGTGTCTGCATTGATTTCCTCCAGGTGTTCCGGTTTCCTCCCATAGTCCAAAGATGTGTGGGTTAGGTTGATGGGCATTGCTAAATTGACCCTAGTGTCAGGGGGATTAGCAGGATAAATATGCAAGGTTACAGAGGGTTTGTTGTTGCTGCAGGCTTGATGGACTGAATGGCCGCCTTCTGAACAGTAGTGATTTCAATGCCTCAAATCTTCCCCAAAGTATGGCACCCAGAGGTGGATGCAATTCTCCAGATGAGGCTGAACCAGTGTTTTATATAAGTTTAACATACCACCTTGACCTTGTAGTCTATGACCCTATCAATAAAGCCTAGGATACAGTATGCTTTGTTAACCACTCTCTCAGTCTGTTGTGCCACCTTCAATGATTTATGTATGTATATACCCAGGTCCCTTTGCTCCTGCACCTCTTTATTGTATATGTTTCTCTGTGTTCTTCTTATCAAAATGAATCACTTCACACTTCTCTGCGTTTAATTTTATCAGCCACTTGTCTGCACACTTCACCAACTTGTCCTTTTGAAGTTCCACAATATCTTCCTCACATTCCTCCATGTTTCCAAGTTTCACATCATCCGCAATTTTTTCAATTGTGACCTGTGCACCGTTTGATTCCAGCTGATGTTACCACAGGACAAATCAGATCCCAGGAAGCTGGCTTGATAGATCCTAACTTTTATTTTTTGTTTCAATATGTGGATGAATAGGATCACAGGACTGCCAATAAACTTTTAATAAAAGCATAAAAAGTTTATTAAACAAAAACGATGAACTATAATACACTACCTCATTCACCCCAGCTAAACCCTTACAGATATTGGCAGATCTATAAGGATAACACAATTTACAAAATCTATCTTATACTCTAAAGTTCTCAGTAAGTACACAGTCCATGTCAACCAATAAGTGAAATATGGTCAGACACCCCACACTCTGAAACCAAGTGACAGATTCCATCCAATACAACTTCAATGGATTTCTCAATTCCCCCACAAGCTCATCACACGTGAACTAACTGGAACCCTAACATTCACATGAGTGTTCCCAAATGCCACTCTTGAAGAACACACCTTGGAATTTTCTCCTAAACAACACTTTCTCTTGGATGCTTTCACCAAATTTCCACGTCCAGGATTTCAACTCTCCTTTCAGCATTCGCTCTGCCCTGGATTGACACGTGTATTAAGGCTTTCACACAATCTCTCAGGTGCCCAACCATGCCAACAGAACATCCATTACTTCAAAGGTGGTATTAAGGTGTCACCAACATTTTGATCACCTCATATATCTGACTTTTGCTAGCCAATGTCTCCAGTTCTGCACTTTGCAGCCCTGTCTTTAACTAGGAATCGATCTCTTTGCTCTTGAGTTGACTGAATAGAATTATTTTTCCAGATTTCAGTTCTTCATTCCTTTAACTTTCTGGAACTTTCTTCTGCTCTATTCCCTGGTTTCTGGGACTTTTTATTCTTTAGTTTGGGACTGGCTTTCTGCCCCTCTCCATCATCCTGCATGTTCTGGCAGTGCCTGTACCTGTGGAGTGCCTGTGAAATGCTCCTTGTCTCTCGGTTACCTGGTTCCAAACTAACTCTAACTGTCCCAATGTGAGCCTTTGGTTGCTGAGCTTAGTTTTTTTATACCCTGTGTTTGCTTTAAGAGTCATAAAATCTTATTATAACGCAGGCAAAGTTTAAAGTGAAACAAAAACAGAACCAAATTAAAGTTATTAACCCTTTCTTAGCACACAAATACAGAAACAAAACAAAAGCTTACCTAAGTTTATACTTTATTCCCAACACACACAATACAAATATAAATTACTCAAACTATGTTTATTTCCTAACAATATCAGTGTATAGGTTATCTGGAAAAGCAAGAGTCTGAACATTGACATCTGGGAATTCCACTGCAAAGTTTTATCCAGTCCAAAAATATCCATTAACCACCACTGTTTGTTTCATGTCACCCAGTCATTTTGTATCCACTTTGTTACTGTCCTTTTTATTCCATGAGCATTACCACTTAGAAAGACAAGGGCAGCAGATGCATGGGGGCACCACCACCTGGAAGTTCCCCTCCAAGCCGCACACCATCCTGATTTGGAAATATATTGCCATTCCTTCACTGTCATTGGGTCAAAATCCTGGTACTCCCTTCCTAACAGCACCGTGGGTGTACCTTTACATCATGGACTGCAACAGATCAAGAAGGTGGTTCACCTTCAAGGACAATTAGGGCCTAGCCAGTGATGCCCACATCCCATGAAAGAATTTTAAAACTATATATCAGTGTGGTGAAAACAGCCAATTGCAACATTAAAAGGTTTTAGAAAAAGAGAGAAAATACAATCTTATTTCTAGGAAAGAATCTCATTTTTAAATTCAATTGTTGTTTCAATAAAATATTTTAAGTAGAGTACCTATCAGTTATTAAAGTAATATTTATCTTAATTCGCAAAGTGAAGACTATAGACTTAATGAGATGACTCTGTCCCCGTTAGGGAGAGAATTCTCTAACTCCTGCTGCCAACCAGAAAGGCATCAGGAACCTTTGAATGTGTGTATTCAGCGCACGCTGCTAGTGCATGTGTAACTGATCCTGATGCCTTTCTGTTCAATGCAGGAACATCAGTGGTGAACATACAGCTACAGAGCATCAAATCCCACTTCCGATTTCTGCTTTATTATTGGCCATAAACTTTCTGAATTTGCAATGTATCACAGATTATACAACATTTAAAATGTGATTACAGATTTAAGTAACAATCTTCTGAAGCAAGTTGGAAAAGCTATCAGGAGGCAATTCCTAGCTCAGTTTGTAGTTAATGGGGCTGTTAACCCTGAACTGAGGTGTACAAGATGATAAGGGGGAATTGTCCAGTAGACATGGAGAGCATTATTTCCTCTTGTGGGGCAATCTAGAACAAGAGGTCGTAGCTTTAGGATAAGGGGTAGCAGATTTAAAACAGAGATGAGGAGAAATTACTTCTCTCAAAGGTTCGTGAATCCGTGGAATTCACTACCTCAGAGCTTGGTGGATGCCAGGACTTTAAGTAACTTTAAGGAAGAGGTGGACAGATTTTTAATTAGTAATGGGTTTGAAGGGTTATGGTGAACAGGCAGGAAAGTGGAGTTGAGGCTGAGAGGAGATCAGCCATGATAGTATTAAATAGTGGAGCAGACTCGAGGGACTAAATTGCCTCCTCCTGCTCCTAGTTCTTATGTTTCATATGATTCAATTAATGGTTTCAAACTTCACATTGGGAGGTGATTTTTAAAATGTAATAATGGTTATTTATTTGCTGAATAATGCTATAAATTTGTAGAAAAGAGAATAAATCCTTTTGATAACATCTGCAAAATATCATGTTAAAAAAGCAATACCTCAATGTATTCTGACAAGAATTTTAATAATTCTATCAAATGAAGAAAAACATTTTGGGGATCAGTCAAACTTTATATAATTATGTTTTGATTTACTCCCTAGTCCAGGTTTCAGTTTGCATCTCAAAACCTAATTTAAGATGTCTATCTATTTGCAAATGATAATGTCAAAGATTGATTCACCACCACTGACACTGTACCTGCACATGTACAGGAAGTGCTCCCCCTAGTGTTACAGCACGAATAAAGGCAACTGAAAGATTTATCGTCACTGACCTCTTTACCATGAGGGATGCCGGAACGGATTCAGTGAATTTAGAATTCCAGTGTGTGCTCTCAATGTTTATAGGGTTTCTTGAGGCTGCCTAACTAATTTCTGAGGTACAGGGCTGTAATGTATTGTAAACTAATGCATTTCTGTTTGATTAGTCAAGTGACAAGTAGTGACGTCATCAGAGACATTCACAGGTTGTTCCCTCTCTTCCACCCTGGACTGTAAGCAAGCAACATCTGTCAAATAAAAGTCGACCAACTGGTTAAGTAAACCATCAGGTAGCAACCTTTTCATCCTTTTGTCTTGCTGTTACAAGTGAGCTGACCACATTAATATATAACGGGAGTGGTTAAACATAAGAACTAGGAGCTGGAGTAGGCTATCTGGCTCCTCGAGCCTGCTCCGCCATTCAATAAGATCATGGCTGATCTTTTCGTGGACTCAGCTTCACTTACCCGCCCGCTCACCATAACCCTTAATTCCTTTACTGTTCAAAAATTTATTTATCCTTGCCTTAAAAACATTCAGTGAGGTAGCCTCAACTGCTTCACTGGGCAGGGAATTCCACAGATTCGCAACCCTTTGTGAGAAGAAGTTCTTTCTCAACTCTGGTACCTTAATTGTAATTAAATTCAGTCTCAAATAAGATTTGTATTACTGTTAATTTCTAAGTAGACATAACCCTCTTTAATTACTAAGAAAGTTTATATACCTGTTAATTCCCAGGCTGAGAGGACTTATGATTATCTGTTTTCCTAAGACATACGGTTGTGTTTTAAGGTTATATTGTAGTTTTTGGGTTGAACAAACTTTGTAAAAAGTTCAGTTGACAGTGGTTTAGGGCTATCAGTACAAAATCATCATACCAGTTCTATACTGTGCTGGCCTTAATTACAATTTGCAAAAGAAAGTGTTACTCACTGACTTCAGGGGGAGAATTTTCCTGTCCTGCCCCGCCCACCACGGAAATCGTAGCAGGTGGGGGTGGACCTCGGGCGGGATTTTCCGGTTTTGGGGCGAGCGTGGCTAGAATATCCCATCCCAGGTGTGTATCTCTCATATCAGGGATTCTCATTGCTTTTTGAAGAGATAAGTCCCTATATGCAGAGTGAACCCTGCATTTTTGTACCCTTTTTAATTTTAGGAAAGTAATTCTTTTAACCTTATAACACAGAGGTGGCTGTAGAGGTTGGGTCATGGGATAGGTATGTTCAAGGCTGAGATAGACAGATTGTTAGTTAGTAAAGGAATCAAGGATTATGGAGATACGGTGAGAAAGTGGATTTGAGGATTATCATAGTGGCTGAATTTCATTACACAAATTCCTTCACATTAGAATACAATGGAACGTGGTAGAGGAAGGTAAAATCAAAGCTTTGGAAAAGGAATTGGACAATTATCTGAAAAGAAAAATAAATGCAGGGAAAGGGTGGGGGAAAAGTGGTGAGCTAAGTTACTCTTGAACATAGACATGTTGGACTGAATGGCATCCTTCTCCACTGTAATGATTCTGCAATCAAGGCCATGGTTGGCGATCATGGAGGTTCTGTCTCTGATGGGCTATTTAGAAAATGTTGAAACATGGCTTGGGTCCAGACACATGTCGACACACTGGGTCTGGTGACTGGTCATTCTGACAGGCTCCTAACAAAGTTACAGCAGGGATAAGCTGCAATTGCCACAAATTTTCAACTCCTTTACTTTTAACAGCCCAGACTTTGCTAAACAAGTGAAGCAAATAAAAACACATGTTGATGCTGTCAATCAATCTCAGCAGCATAATGAAGGACCCCACACACCCCAGACATACTCTCTTCCACCTTCTTCCATCAGGAAAAAGATACAAAAGTCTGAGGTCATGTACCAACCGACTCTAAGACAGCTTCTTCCCTGCTGCTGTCAGACTTTTGAATGGACCTACCAGTAGAGAAAGTTGATCTTTCTCTACACCCTAGCTATGACTGTAACACTACATTCTGTACTCTCTCCTTTCCTTCTCTATGAACGGTATGCATTGTCTGTATAGCATGCAGGAAACAATACTTTTCATTGTATACTAATACGTGACAATAATAAATCAAATCAAATTAAATCTCTTGCCCAGAAAGTGAGCAATTAAACGTACGCAGACTCATATACTCTTGTCGAAGATTCAAAAAAATATAAAATTGTATATATTTTTTGTCCTTAATTTTCCTTTCTATCTCTTTTTCTCTCTTATTCTCTCTCCCTTTTCTGCTGGATTTGACATTACATTTACTCAAATCCATCCTCCTTCTCAGTGCATCTGCTATTTATTTCTCAACCCGTGATTCCAATTGGCTTAGGGGCTATATTGTTAGTCTGTTCACTGAGGTCCCAAATCCCAGACCAAAGATGTGCGGGTTAGGTTAATTGGCCATGATAAATTGCCCCTCAGTGTCAGGGGGATTAGCAATGTAGGTGTGTGGGTTATGGGGATAGGGCCTGGGTGGGATTGTTGTCGGTGCGGGCTCAATCGGCTGAATGGCCTCCTTCTGCACTGTAGGGTTTCTATGATTCTATGCTTCTATGCTCTGTTGCCTTTTCTTGACCCATTGTTAGCTCAAGTTTTCAAAAGCTTTGTGGGTAAAAATGTCTTCAGCTGAAGTGTACAGGTATCCTCCATTTAATAATGAGAATAGCATGTTCTGGTTTCAGTGCTAAATGTAAATAGCAGAACTTACCCAAAGAATGCTGCCTCCATTTTCGTTATACCATAGTTACTGAACAAATAACAAGAATTGTGGTGTAACTGTTCATGGTCACAACACACCACTGCTTCACTCATTGCCTCTCCTGACCCCTTGTTCCCTCCTGTTTGCTTTCTCCCAGGTCCTCCCTCCCTCACTCTCTCCCTCCTGAACCCCACTCCCTCCCGCTCACCAGTTCCCTCTCACAACATCCTGACTGCTTCACACTGACCACCTCACTTGCCACCCTTTTCCCAAGCCCTCACTGCATCAGAGAGAGCAAGGTGGTCAGGAATGGGAAGCAGCCAGTGGGAGGAAGAGGGAAGTGGTGAGCAGAAGGAGTGAGAGGATTGTGAGTGGGAAGCAGGAGGGAGTCAGGGAATCAGGTGAGGGAAGCAAGAGGGAGTGAACAGAGTCAGGAGGGGAAAAGCTGGAGGGAGTAAGCAAGTTTGAAGAGGGAAATGGAAGGGAGTGAGCTGAGTCACGAGAGGGATGCGGGAGGGAGTGAGGGAGTTGGGAGAGGGAAGCGGGAGGGAGTGAAGGAGTTGGGAGAGGGAAGTGGAAGGGAGTGACAGGGTCAGGAGAGAGAAGCGGGAGGGAGTGAGGGAGTCAGGGAGAGGGAAGAGGGAGGGAGTAAAGTGGAGGGAGTGAGGTGTTCGGCAGAGGGAAACAGGAGAGAGTGAGGGGTTCAGGACAGGGAAACAGGAGCGAGTGAGAGGCTCAGGAGAAGTGGAAGAGAGTGAGCGGGGACGGGAGAGGGAAGTAGAAGGGAGTGAGCGGGGTCAGGAGAGGGAAAGGGTCGGGAGAGGGAAGAGGAAGGGATTAAAGAGTGAGGGGTTGGGAGTGGAAAGTGGGAGGGAATGCGTGAGGTTGGGAGAAGGAAACAGGAGGGAGTGAGTGGGATCAAGAGAGGGAAATAGTGAGTGGGGAGGAGCGATGGGGATCGAGAGACAGCGAACGGAAAGGGGTGAGAGGGAAGTGGGAGCAGTGGATAAGTAGAAATAGTAGTTAGTCAGTAAGAGGAATAAGTTGAAAGAAGATTTTTGGGCAAGTTATGTCCCAGGCAGCCAATAGATTTTTAATGTAAAAATTACAGATCAGGAATGTAACAAACTTATTATAGTATTGTCTGGTGAAGCAATTTTCATTTAGCACATCATTTTCTTAGAAATAAACTCAACTCTCAACCAAAAGCTTGTAAATTGTCAAAGGCTGAAGCACAGACTCTAATATGATACTTCATTGCATTTCACTGGGAATGCAGCATAGTGGGAGCACTGCATTGTCGGAGGTGCTGCTTTGATCCCACATCTGGCTTCTCACTTAGACAAGTAAGATTCCATGGTATTCTTTGAATGAGAGTTGGGAAGTTGTCCGGGTGTCCTAGTCGAGGACCATCACTAAAACAGATTATCCAGTCCTTTGTTTGTAGAGTAAGAAGTCTGACAACACCAGGTTAAAGTCCAACAGGTTTATTTGGAATCACGAGCTTTTGGAGCACTGCTCCTTCATCAGGTGAGTGGAGATTAGTTCACAAAGACGGCATATATAGGTTTGTTTGTAGGACATTGCTGTGTCCAAAATGGCTGTCATGATGTGGAGATGCTGGCGTTGGACTGGGGTAAACACAGTAAGAAGTTTAACAACACCAGGTTAAAGTCCAACAGGTTTATTTGGTAGCAAAAGCCACACAAGCTTTCGGAGCTTGGAGAAGGGGCTTGGAGCTCCGAAAGCTTGTGTGGCTTTTGCTACCAAATAAACCTGTTGGACTTTAACCTGGTGTTGTTAAACTTCTTACTGTCCAAAATGGCTGCCAGCTTTCTTGTTACAACAGTGCTGTAGTGCAAATGTACTTTTATTGGCTTAGGCACTTTGGTACTCTATAAATTAAAGTTCTCTCTCTATTTGCAGCAAAGCAAATTAAATCCTTAAGCAGATGGTGAGAGATTTTGTTCGAAAACAAGTTTAGAGCATCAAATCTTCTGGTGATAACACAGTCACGGCTAGTTCCATACAGTTGCTAATATGCTGCTAATCCATTGCAAAGCTGCATTACTTGTTACAATGCTAAAAGAATACCAGAGTATGATTAGCAACAGAATGCTATTAAAAGGTTGAACCAGACAGATTTTAGTCAAAAGACTAATTTTACATCTAATTTTAGTTCAAAAGCAGATTGGAATAGAACACTTGTTAAAGAGTAAATTCCCAGTGGAATCTTTGAGCTCTCTCCAAGAACCATGCCTGGAAGAAAAACAATTTGATTTATCAGATAGATTAGAAAGGGGACAAAGAATTGAAGTGAGGGAATCCGGACCCCTTTCAAAGGCAACTCAAAACAGGTGATATTTTCAAACTAATCAATTAACGGACAACTGATGTGACCTGCCAGAGGTTTACTGGAAGCAAGCATACCTTTTTAAAAACTCATTCGCACAGGCTAACATCACGTTGGTTGATGAGTCACCAGGTCCGTATGGATAGAGAGGTTTAGAATTTGATAAACAGCACAGAGAAAGGATATTCAGCTTAAGGAAGTCCATGCTGATGTCCCTTGAGCACTTTTGTCCATACCTAGCACTGAATTGTTGGGCTTCCTTAAGTCAAGAATGGTGTTGAGGAAGTTATGTTGGAGCAGGGGTTTGGGGATGGAGGGGTGTAGGGGTGGAGGTGTGGGGGATGGAGGGTGGGATGTGACATGGGGATGGAGAGGGTTCAGATGGGGGCTGTATGGGGGTGGGGGGGTGGGGGATGGAGAAACTGACTGTCTGTAGGCAGGTGACCACACAGTGAGGAGCCAACCATGGCGACTATAGGGCATCATTCTGGCCCTTTTAAAGGGTCAGCAGGATAAAGGGGGAGCTAGGCAGTTGACAAAGGGGTGCCTTTGGTACTGCATATGCAGCAATGAGATTGGACACAGCGCCCAGGCTTCATTGATATCTCCTGGCATCACCAGGGTGGAGGGGCAGTGGGCAAAGTTTTCAAGGATAATTGGGTAGCCATCTTTCCAGAAGAAAGGCTCCAGCTGGCAATAGGGGCACAATGATAAAAATTTGGGCCCAGTGGTGATGAAGGGCAACACCCTGCAGGAAGGGCAGAACCTTGGGCATCAGGAGGGAGGGGAGAGGAAAGAAAGGCAGGAAGGCAATTTAGGCCAAACCCTCAATACAGGATCTACCACTGAAGACAGAGCTACCTGAAGCTGATCGAGAACCAATGCCACAGGAAACCGCAACTCCCCAGGCAGGTGGCCACAGACACCAGTGCCCTTATCACTGAAGACCTCGCAAAGTAGTCACCAATGCTGTTTGGGGCTGTTAAAGTCAATTTGACCCTTTTCACTTCTGGTTCCTTCAAAGGATCAGCTGTGTCCCTTAGTCACATCTTGCAAACAGCCACACATCACCGCATCTCAGAGATCACTGATGCCCTCTGTGCCAGAGCTGGACAGTACATTCATTTACTGATAGACACACACACACTGGCAAAGACACTGGGCTTTGAGATTTGTCTCCATCGCTGGATTCACCCAGGTGCAAGGGATCAAAGAAAGCACACAAACGTCCATCAAAGCACCCCATGCTTGGCCAGTGAGGTTCACCAATAGAAGGTTCCCACTCCCTCAATGTTCATCTGATCTGCAACCACAACAAGAGATGCCAGACTCTTTCATCCTCCAACAGTCCAGGCTGGTTCAGGTTTTCACTCCAACAAATAGTGCATAAATGGGTCCTAAGGGACAAGGGACACACTCTTGAAGACATGTCTAATGACACCTGCATGGGAGCCAGTGACAGAGGTGAAACAACCAAAACCAGCTGCTGGACAGGACAGACATCGAGCAGGCCATTGAGTTTCTGAAGGTGTGATTCTGGTGCTTGGACCCATCGGGTGGTGACCTGTAATACCCTCCCGCAAGGGTCTTGGTCATTGAGGTGCTCTGCTTCTCTCTCCATAACATGGCCCGCAGACCTTAAAGATGATGAGGCCCCAGGAGACAGCTCAGTGGGGAAGGAAGGAATAAGAGAGAGGAGGAGGAGGAAGAGATGAAGAGAGATGACACTGAACAGAGAGATGGCCTTGCTATACGAGGAAGAGGCTTCCTCCTGTCTCCCTACTCTCCCTCGCAGCTTCCAGCCTTAGATCCCGACCAGCATTAATGAAGTGAGGATCTGCCCTGCTCTGAGTGTCAGGGCGCTGGTTCCCCTGTACCATCTCGCCTTCCTTGCAGATCTGTCTCTCAAGACTACCAGCAGCTTCTGTAATGATTGCTATGAGGTGTTTGAATGAGTTTCATACTTCATCTAACCCACATCCATTCCCACCTCCACTGGTTGTCTGTAGGCAGGAAACCCGTCTCCGTATTAATAAAATACTCACACCTGTGAAAATCTGAACTTTAATTTGTTTTCAATTGGAGACGGGTTTCTGGTCCAGAGACAATCAGATTCCTGCTGCCCATCACCATGGTGAAAATCAGCTTTGAAGCTTCTTGGAGAAGGTAGTGCTGCCCTTCTTCTTGAACTGTTTCAGTTCAGTGGGAGAATTGATAACCAGATGAAATGGATTTGAAGTGACTGGCAAAGTACGACATGAGGGGAATAAAAAATGCTCAGCAAGTTTTTATGATGTGGAATACACTGGCTGCAATAATGATGGAGAAGATTCAATAATAACTTTCAAAAGGAAATTAGATCATTATCTAAAATGGAAATCAATTGCTGGGCAAATGCAGAGCAGAGAGTGGGACTATTGGGATATCTCTTTCAAATAGCCAATACAGACATATTGGGCTGAATGGCCTCCCTCAGGCCTTGGACTGTTTGCAGGAAATGTACTCCCAAAATGCTGTTAGGGAGGGTGTTTCAGGAATTCAACCCAAAGGAACAGAAATATATATCCAACGTCACAATGGTGCGTCATTTAGAGATGATGCTGTTCGCATGAATCTGCTGCCCTTGTCCTTCTAGATGATGGAGGTAAGGGGTTTGCAAAATGCTCCTGAAGAAGCTATGGTGACTTGCTGCATTTATTTCCATTGATTATTCACACTGTAAGCAGAGGGGGAACAGTGAAAATGGGTGATAAATGTTTAAGATAATGCATGAAGCACAGATCAGACAGTTTGCTTAGGTTCTTGCAGCTATATCTATCCAGACATACACCATCACACTCAGAACCTGTGCCTTGTAGGTGGTGGAGAGACTTGGAGTCAGGAATTGAGCACTTTGCAGCTCCTGACTTGCTCTAGTCGTCACTGAATTATGTAGTGGGCCCAGTTCACTTTCTGGTCAATGGTAGGCCCAGTATGTTGATGGTGGGGATTCAGCAATGGTAATGCTATTGAATGGCAAGCAGAGGTAGTTAGTTATCTCTTACTGAGGATGGTCATTGCCTGGATCTTGTATGGTATGAATATTCTTAACGGGTATTAGTCCAAGCCTGAATGTTGTCCAGGTTTTACTGCATGCTGCTTTGGACATTATTTCTTGAATTGCAAGTGGAGTTGAACACTGTTCAATCATCACTGAACAGTCTTATTTCTGACTGTGTGATAGGTGGAGGTCATTAATGAAGACAGTCGGGCTTAGGATGTTGCCCTCAGGCACCCTTAAGATGATATCCTGGGTCTGAAATGATTGGCCTTGAACATTCAGAACCATTTTCATTTGTGTCAGGTATGACTGGATGCACAGAAGAGTTTTTTGCACTTTATCCCCGTGAATTAGTCTTCTAGGTCTCCTTGGTGCAATACTTTCAAAGTTGAAACTCAGTAATAAATCAAGAAATCTATACTGGCATGTCAGCTATCCCTAATAGATTGCAAATTTATACTACATAACCAATGACTCATATGGTTGTTCAATATTTTCTGTTATAAGGATATCTGGTGTCTCACTAAGAAATCTGGAGGCTTGTGTGGTTGAACATAAACTGTTTATTGTCAACACACAACTATATACAAATTTCCAAGGTATAGCCTTAACTAGGCTATACCTTTAATGGTGACGTCTCTCAGCCATGGCTATGTTTGCTACCAACACCCTTCATGTGCAGTTCTAGTGTTTCTCAGCCACGTCTATTGTTTTAAGGATTCTCACCCCGAATCTGTGAAAAAGGAAACTAACACAAACATTGACTACACCCAGACACATCTCCTTTTCTGAAAAGTCAGAGGTATCCCCTTGTTTTATTGCTGAGAACGGAGGAGGGAAAGTGGGTTGCGTTGCTCTGGATTTGTGGGAGAAAAATATATCTATCTGAAATCTGCAGAGATTGCAACAGCCAAGAGAGGGTTAAATATGAACTTTTATCACTTGCTGGTATTGCCTTTTGGTGTCTCTCATTCCACATTCTCCCTTAAACTGTGTAACAAAGTGGGCTAGTGTTACTGAAGGATGAACATATTTCCATTTAAAGACTTTTGGGCAAGCTGGCATAGCAGAGACATGTCTTTACAGACACTACTGACTGCTCTGCTGACTGGTTCTTCAGTTCTTTCTGAGTGACATTAAATTCATCTTCCTTCTATTTGTCATCTTCTAGAGAAACAGACTTTGACTTGAGGGATCCTTGCAGAGTGAGAAGGTGATTTCTCTTCTTTGTAAAGCTCAATTGCTTTGTCTTGAGTTTTCTTGTAATTCAACAGTGTTCTTGACTTTTTATCTTCTGTTCTTCCATTCTGCTGTTCAAGGCAGTCTTTATTTCTTCATGCTACTGAATGGTTATGCACTCCTTTTGCATTTAATCTTGAAGAACAATTAGCTGTTCTTTCAACTATTTATTTTCTTATTGGTCTCCTGCCAACTCATGCTGCATTTCAATGCATTGCTTTGTCACTACTAATAGCTCCAACACAGTTTTTTTCTGAAGTAGTAGTCAATATCCTTTTAACGCTTCATGTTTTCCCAGGGCCACATATTGATACTTCAAATAATGACTTTTTTGGGTACCTGGCTATACCTTTGGTGAGTTCTTCCATATGAACTTCAATCTGAACATTTTCCTGTAGAATAGCTTCATTTTTCTTTTTACAGTTTTTTTTGTGCTTTTGGGATATATCAGATGACTTTCCTTCATTCACAGCCACCTGCCCACTCCTTACTGCCACCTGCTGTTGCAGTTTGAGTACTGTGTCAGCATTTTCAAAACATTCATATTTAAGCCTTCGAGCTGCTTCTCAGCCTCCTTTTTTCTGCACAAAATCTTGAGCTCATGTACTTCATTATGCTGACATGGTCTGCAACCATCTTCTATTTTGCTTGGGTATTGCCTCCCTTGGCCGGAGTCTCTTTGCCCTTTTGGTGCTGTATTAAGGGTGTTCTAGATCTTTTTTTAAGGTCTGTGTTTCCACAACTTGAAGTTTAAAATACTTGTCAAAGGCTTTTAATATCTTATCAAATGTGGTTAAAGGTTCATCTATACCTTGTCTTATAATTACATGATTGACAATTTCACTAAAAAAAATCCAAGAATGTATTAACTTGAACTTCTTTCCTACTCAATCCTGATGTTACTCCTGTAATCTAAAATTTTCTCCTCCATGATGCTCAATTTTGCATTTGATTTCGCTCTTGCAAGAGCTCAGATTAGTCTTGTAGTTTTATTTAATATCCATGGATGTTTTTCATAACACAGGAGTACAGCTTTATTTTTTTAAGATGGTGCTGCAGTAACCCTTTTTTCTCCCCTTCTCTTATTTTATTTATTAGTCACAAATGGCTTACATTAACACGGCAATGAAGCTACTGTGAAAATCCCCTAGTTGCCACACTCCGGCGCCTGTTCGGGTACACTGAGGGAGAATTTAACATGGCCAATCCACCTAACCAGCACATCTTTCGGACTGTGGGAGGAAACCGGAGCACCCGGAGGAAACCCACACAGACACAGGGAGAACATGCAAACTCCACACAGACAGTGACCCGAGCTACATAGAACATAGAACAGTACAGCACAGTACAGGCCCTTCGGCCCTCGATGTTGTGCCGAGCTTTGTCCGAAACCAAGATCAAGCTATCCCACTCCCTATCATTCTGGTGTGCCGGGAGAATTTGGCTTTAAACTGGCACTGCATATTTAAATGAATATTTAAATTTGCTAATCTGGTTCACGCTCTCGCTGGATGTGAACCTGATTATGTCAGGATGTGGGGCTGGGAGCATCCAAAAGAGGATTCTACCCAGCACTAAACTCACTACGGTCCCTCCCCCGTGATTCTCCAGCTCCAGTGCATGGGGCTGAAGAATTGTAGCCTACTGTAAATGTTACCATACAACAGTTAGAAAATAATATTCTTCATGTCAAGATTATATTATTCTTTGCTAAATATATCAAACTTTCCAGAAAATTTCATTTAAAGATACAATTTGAACCCATTAGTCTTTCAAATTTGATTTGCATGCACAATTGCTTTCCACGATATAAATATATCCGTCTACTGTCAGGCCAACTCACAACTGTCAGGGAAATGTTGACTGGCTGTGAAAGATATTAACCTTGCTGTCAAGGAAACAGAAACTTGATCTGTGAACAGTGAAGAGACTTTAAATTCCAAGATCATCTGTTGCATTCAGATGTAACTGGGAGATGTGAGGATAGATTTTAACTTGACACTTGACTGTACAACTAGTGTTCTGGATTGGCAACAAGTCGTGGAATCCAGCCAATTTTTATTGACATTGGAAATGGAACTGTTCCTATAATGGGCAGCTAATTGGAATATCAGTTTTACACCCAGGCAGAAAGTTAAAATTGTATTCTGTTGAGTCTCTCGGGGTACCCAAGAATACCTTATATGAGTGCAGGTCTTTTAAATCCAGTTCTCAAACATACAGAGCCTCTGAAGCCTCAGGGCCGCTAGATTTGTACTACCTTGTTACTGATGGCACATGTCAGAAAACTGGGGGCAGAAATTCAGACAGGACATAGAAGCATAGGCCTGAATTTTTCGGATGGCTGGGTACCTCACCAAGGTTAAAGCTGACTTACTGTTTCTGGAGGACTGCGGAATACCGCAACTGAACACTCACAGGCAATGGCTGTGATGCTGGTCTCATGGCCAACTGATCTGGTCAGGAGAAAATGATTGGTATTCCTCTGGCCTAGGTATTCTGCAGCAGGGAGACAACTCCACCACCTGCAAAGTTAAGAAAGTCACCTGTTTAGGAACATAACAAAAAAAAAAGGCCCCTCAAGCCTGCCCTGTCAGTCAATAAAATCAAGGCTGATCTGATGTGGCACTAACTCCACTTTCCAGCCTCTCATTCATAACCATTGGCTCCCTTGTCAATCAAAAATCTGTCTAACTCGGCCTTGAATCTTTTCAATGACCCAGCATCCAACTGCATGCTGGGGGAGAGAATTCCAAAGACTAACAACCGTCTGAGAAAATAAATTGTTCCTCGCCTTTGTATTCTTCTGAAACTGGATTCCTTTCAGCATCCATCCTGTCAAGCCCCCTTAGGATCTTTTGTTTCACGAAGATCATCTCACATTCTTCTGAACCCCAATGGGTTATAGGTGTGACCTACACAATCTTTCCTCATAAGACAACCCCTTCGCCCCAGAAATCAGCCCCTTCTCTGAACTGCCTTAACAACAAAGGTAGAGGGAGAAATCAGGTCCTTAAATTAGATTTGTGGAAGCTAGGAAGGAGATTAGAAAGCAGAGCCTCAAAAGCAATAATCTCAGGATTACTCAAAGTGTCACTTGCTCGCGAGCATAGAAATAGGAGGATTAAGCGATTGAACACAAGGCTTGTAATATCTCCATGACTGAGAATTATAGCCAAATTCATGAAAGGATTTTCAGTTAATAAAGTTTACAGTACACAAATCATCATTTATGCTGATTTATGGTTACATAGCTGCAGGCTGGTTAAACCAGTCAAAAAACATCTGCATTTGCTTTCTTTGTTCCGAGATTGGTTATGTCTAAACTGGATCGTGCAAAGCTGCATCTTGAAAAATAATTCAAGACCATTTTGAGATTCTTCCAGTTCCGAAAATGCAATATAATTTCGGGATCATTTTGAATGTCTATCAGGGAATGTTTGAACAATAACAACTGCTGTCAAGTTGGGTATAGAACTGGCTTGGCCATAGAAGATAGAGGGTGGCAGCACAGGGGTGCTTTTCTGAATGGAAGGCAGTGACGAGCGGTGTTCCACAGCGATCAGCTCTGGGATCTTTGTTGTTCATAGTATATATAAATGATTTGGAGGAAAATGTACCTGGTCTGATTAGTAAGTTTGCAGATGACACAAAAATTGGTGGAGTTGCGGATAGTGAAGAGGATTATCAGAGGATACAGCAAGATATGGACCTTTGGAGACTTAGGCGGAGAAATGGCAGATGAAGTTTAATCCGGACAAGTGTGAGATAATGCATTTTGGAAGGTCCAATGCATGTAGAAATTATACAGTAAATGGTAGAACCCTTAGGAGTATTGACAGGCAGAGAGATCTGGGCATACATGTCCACCGATCACTGAAAGTGGCAACGCAGGTGGATAAGGTAATCAAGAAGGCATACGGCATCTTGCCTTCATTAGTCGGGGCATCGAGTATAAAAATTGTCAGGTCATGCTGCAGCTGTACAGAATCTTAGTTAGGCCTCATTTAGAATATTGTGTACAATTCTGGCTGCCACACTACCAGAAGGATGTGGATGCTTTAGAGAGGGTACAGAAGAGGTTTACCTGGATGTTGCCTGGTCTGGAGGGTATTAGCCATGAGGAGAGGTTGGATGAACTTGGTTTGTTCTCACTGGAACAATGGAGGTTGAAGGGTAACCTGATAGAGGTTTGCAAGATTATGAGTGGCGTGGATAGAGTGGACAGAGTGGATAGAGTGGACAGAATGCAAAGTAGGTCTTTCCTCGGTAGAAAAGTCAAGTACTAGGGAACATAGATTTAAGGTGCGTGGGGAAAAGTTTAGAGGAGATGTAGGAGGCAAGTCTTTTACACAGAGGGTGGTGAATGTCTGGGGACTGCCCGGGACAGTGGTGGGAGCAGGTGCGAAAGCAGCATTTAAGGTGCAACTAGACGAATACATGAATAGGATGGGAATGGAAGGATACGGACTCCATTAGTGCATACAGTTTTAGTTTAGGCAGGCAACATGATCGGCACAGGCTTGGAGGGCCAAAAAGTGTGTTCCTGTGCTGTGCCTTTCTTTGTTCTTTGTTTTGTTAATAACCTCTTAAGTTATTGCATTATTCCTCTTATGTATCACTGATAAATAAAATGGAAATTTTCTATAACTCAGCCTGGGATTTTTCACCATTTATTTAAATGTGTCTGGAGCATTACCAGCACAGAGAAAGTCTCCCTTAACACTGTTCAGGGTCAACAGTTTTACAGAGACTGATGACTACATTTTACCCAAGCTGTCTTTTTCACTAAAGGTTCTGAGACTAGCAGTTGTAGACCCAGACAATTTCCAATAAACTGTAGGTTGTAATCAGTTGAGATTTGGCTGGCTGCTTTATTTAAACATTAATGTTTGTACTACATTTCTCTGGATGTCACTTATTGCTGCTGATTTACGATTGGGCATATTTGTTTAGCCTGAGCTAGCGCTTATGGCAGGGCACAAAGATATCACAGCTCACAGTTCCAAATGGTAATGTTGTTTTGTGACTTAATTTGATATCCATATACCAACAGCTGTTATCAATGTCTTTCAAAGAGAAAAAGACATTTCATAGAAAATAGGAGTGTAGGTCATCAGGCCCTTCAAGTCTGCTCTGCCATTCAAAATGATCATGGCTGATCCTCAATCTCAATGCCATATTTCTGTGCTCTCCCCATACCCCTTTGACACCCATTAGAGTCCAGAAATCTATCTATTTCCTGTTTAAATATATTCAGTAACTTGTCCTCCACAGCCTTATGTGGTAGAGAATTCCATAGGTTCACCACCCTCTGAGTGAAGAAATTTCTCGTCATCTATGTCCTAAATTACCCCATATCCTGAGACTGTGATCCCTTGTTCGAGAAGAAATAACATCCCTATATCCGGTCTGACCCGCCCTGTCAGAATTTTATACGTTTTAATGAGAACATCTCTCATTCTTATAAATTCCAGTGAATACACGTCCAGTGGACTTCACCTCTCCTCATATGACAATCCTGCCATCCCTGAAATCAGTCTGGTGAACCTTCGCTGCACTCCCTCCATGTGAAGTTCATCTTTTCTTAGGTAAGGAGACCAAAGCTGCCACTTTAGGTGTGTCTCACCAAGGCCCTATACAGCTGCACTAAGGCATCCTTGCTCCCGTACCCAATCAAGTCCTCTTGCAATGAAGGCTCACTTCATAACAATCCATCTGCTTTCTGAACTGTTTGCTGAACCTGCATGTTTGCTTTCAGTGACTGGTTAACAAGGACACCCAGTTCCTTTCAATTTTCCTCATTGCAGGAAATGTCTGCATTTCACATGATTTCTGTATGATATTAGAAATTTAATTATTCAGGCTATGCATATTTAATAGATATTGGTGTAAACAGTACAATAGCATTGCATAACACCTTTTGGCATGCGGCCTGTGTAATCAGAGTACATGTTTTTTTTCTGTGTTCCCTTTTCTTATGCTGATTCCTGCATGGTCACATAAAAGTAAACACAGTAAGAAGTCTCACACCACCAGTTAAAGTCCAACAGGTTTATTTGGTAGCACAAGCCACTAGCTTTCGGAGCGCTGCTCCTTCGACAGGTAAGTGGGAGTTCTGTTCACAAACAGGGCATATAAAAACACAAACTCAATTTACAAATTAATGGTTGGAATGCGAGTCTTTACAGGTGATCAAGTCTTAAAGGTACAGACAATGTGAGTGGAGAGAGGGTTAAGCACAGGTTAAAGAGATGTGTATTGTCTCCAGCCGGGACAGTTAGTGAGATTTTGCAAGCCCAGGCAAGTCGTGGGGATTACAGATAATGTGACATGAACCCAAGATCCCGGTTGAGGCCGTCCTCATGTGTGCGGAACTTGGCTATCAGTCTCTGCTCAGCAACTCTGCGTTGTCATGTGTTGTGAAGGCTGCCTTGGAGAACGCTTACCCAAAGATCAGAGGCTGAATGCCCGTGACCGCTGAAGTGCTCCCCCACAGGAAGAGAACACTCTTGCCCAGTGATTGTCGGGCCAGGCAGTATCTGTAGAGCAAGGGACAGATTTAATATGTTTCAGTCCAATGAACTTTTATTAGAACTGGAATAAAATAGGCACTTAAAAGTGATTAAGGAAATAGAGGTGGCAAGGGTGGGGGAGGGAAAGACAAAAGGGAAGGGCTGCAATGAGATAGAAGGCAAGAGTGATTTAATGAATGAAGGGATGGGGCTAAAAGAGCTGGTAATGGAACAAACAAACAAACAGAAAATGGCTCCAGGAGAACTGTACATGGTAGCAGCACAACAAAAAGATGGGAGCAGAGGTTTTGATCTGTAATTATTGAAGTCAATTTCAAATCCAAAAGGTTCAGAAGTTTTTAAATCGGAAGATGAGGTGCTGTTCCCTGAACTTTTGTTGAGCTTCATTGAAAACAGTAGGAGGCCAAG
Source organism: Mustelus asterias (assembly GCF_964213995.1). Classification (NCBI taxonomy): domain Eukaryota; kingdom Metazoa; phylum Chordata; class Chondrichthyes; order Carcharhiniformes; family Triakidae; genus Mustelus; species Mustelus asterias. The sequence goes on along the minus strand of NC_135806.1, from coordinate 58,403,435 downwards.
GAGATGGAATTCAGAGTAGGAGTGGAACGAAGAATTAAAATGACAATTGACTGGAAGATCATGGTCACCCCTATGACCTGAGCACAGCTATTCAGTGAAACAATCGTCCAATCTATGTTTGAGCTCCTCAGCAGGACCCTGAGAGGGGTGCGAAGGGCCCCTGGGGTGGATGAGGTGGGATCAGGCTTGTTGCCGTCAGACCAGCTTCTGAAAGACTGGTTTTAATCTGTCAACATTGGCACGTGTTGTGAGAAGGAATTTCAATCAATTTTATTTAACATTCATCAATTCTTTGGCAGGTTTCTTGAGTCCAAGATCCCATTTGCTGTGGTCTCCACGCTGGTTGGCACATTCATGATAATTAGGTTGTTTTTGCTGCTGGAGAAATGTATTTTATTGAAATTCTGTGAAGCTTGGGGTCCAGTTAGCAATACTTTCAGTTTTATGCTCTTCTTGATTCTTCGTAACATTTTTTTAATCCACTGTTTGTGCTGACAAATTGACCTTCACAGACCTCCAGGCAACTTCACGGTTAACCAGCTTTAAAAAAAAACAGCAAAGTCAACACTGACAGTTGTTGCGAGTAGGAAAACCTGTACAACTGAATAATACTCTATTCACACTCTCGGCGCAATCTTATCGGCCATTCACACCCCTTTGCCGTTGCAGCGAGGACGGAGAATTTGGCACCCAGCCAAATATTCTGTTCACTTTCTAGCGGGAACCAGAAAATCCCACCGGCGTGAACGGCCGTAAGATTTCGTCCTCTGTCTGTAAGGAAGGGGAAACTCAAATTTTAATTCAGGGTATTCCTCTCTTGTAGTGGGACTACTCTTCCTTTCACTATCATTTTGTCAATCTTCAATAGCCATTTCCTGCAAGAGGACTTGAGTAGTAACCATATTAAAAAATGTTTAGGCTGTCTGCACTTGATGGGCAGTAAGCAGGCTGACACCTGACATTCTACGTGTCATTCACTCTGCATTGGCAGCAACAAATGTTTGAGAGAAATTCTTGTGGGATATATCCCAGTCAGGATAGGAACCTACTGACCTTTGGGCAGCTTTGTGGTCCTTTTTTTGCTTTTGAAATCTGGTCAATCACAAAGCTGCGGAAGGTCTGTGAAGGTCAAGCAGTGGGCACAAACAGTGGATTCTTCTCTTTATTTATATTGTAAAATAATCAAAAGGATCATAAAATTAAATGGTGTTGCTAACTGGACCCCAAACTCTACAAAACACTCCAGCAGCAAACAAACAAGCAAGTTATAGTGAATGTGCTGATTTTATCAATGCAGAGACACATTGACTTGGGTCTTGTAGGGAACACTCAAGAAACCTACCAAAGAGATGGTGAATGTAAAACCAAATGAAATTCCTACTAATAGCATCTGTCAGTGTTGACCATTGATTTTGTTTTAAAGCCAGTCAACCACGAAGCTGCTCAAAGGTCTTTCTTGCCCTCAAAAAAACTGTCACCGAAATCGTCAGTTGCTGAGAGTTGGAACTGACTGCAGAGCAGTGATTGGAGAAGCAGCCATGGGCAGAACTGCTCCTCCACTCTCAGATTCTGTCTCTCACACGCTGGTTAAATGCAAGTTGATGTGTCCAGGTATGACAAGCACACACAACGGTGGTCCATACAGGACAAAGGCACAACTGAGGTCCACCACACTTTCATTCTTTGATTTCTGGTGAGTTGCTTGCAAAGCTGGTTATAACTGTGGCACTGTCTATTCCTCTCTCCCTCATGCCGGTCTGTAAAGGCTCCCTGGACAGTTATTTTGGCCATTCTTGGGGGCCACCATATAGGTCAGAATTTTCCAGCCAATTCAGGCCCCGCTGCCAGCGAGCATGGAGAGCTTGGCACTCAGCCAAATCTCTGTTCACTGCAGCAGGACCGGAGAATCCAGCCCATAGTCTTTCAGCTGCATTGGATGATTTGTGATGACATCATTCAGGAGGCAAGGAGAAGTAGAAGAAAATGAAGGAACAGAAGGAAGTGTCTGCCAGTAATGAGGTCAGCTCAGGGCCAGGGGAGCTGTCACTAAGCCTTGTGTCAGGGCAGACCCAGCTATCGTCTGCAGCATGAGCCACTTCCAGGAAACCGGAACTTCACTTCCGGTGATACTGAGTTACCTTGAATCAGGTCAGTGAGTGCTGTGCCCAATGAAGGAGGAGGGATCTGAGGCAGCAACAAGTGAATGGGACCATCTCCCTCCTCTTCTCTCTCTCTCTTCTGCTACTCTCCAACAATGGAATAGTATGAACTGTGGTATGGTCTTTCTTTATACAGAACAGGTATTCAAAAGATATAAAATAAAACTGGAGATGTTTCCACACAATCTGGGTTGTAAGTATTAAATCTTGGAGGCAGATAATTTGGAGGCAGTCACTGAAATTAGTCATCTGCATAGTGTTAAAAATAACTAATGAGATATTTTCTTGTCAAATTAACAATATTGCACAATGCCGTCAAATTTTGTACTCGCAGTTTTGTTTAGTTGCAGTGAGATCACCTGTAGGGTGCACACAAATTAACACTATCATATCGTTGCTGCTCTTAATATTAATGACCCATGCTGTATATATAATCAGACGATATTTGAAACCAGATGCCAATGAGGGAAGTTGCCATTTTACCAAGACCTTTCTGAGATTGACTGGTGAAGTTAGAAAGGGGAAAAATAACATGCATGATTCAGGAAGAGACCAGGATGCAGGATTTCTCTCCCTGGCCCTGCTCTCCAGTGTAGAGTTAGATTGCATTGGGAGCAGTGACAGTCTATCAAGTTTAAAGAGGTACACAACATTGCTGTTTTCACCTAGGGCCTGGATGATGGGAAGGAAGATAAAAGGACAGGTGTTGTATCTCCTGCACTTTTATGGGTAGATGCCATGGGAGAGAGTGCAGGGTGATAGAAGAGTAGACTAGAGGGTACCAGAGGGAATGGCCCCTTTGGAATGCTGAAATGGGACATGAGAAGAAAATTCTGATGATAGTATCATGCCGAAGGTGGCACAATGGCAGAGGATGATTAGTGAAAGCTGGAGGCTGATAGAAAGGTGAAGACAAGGGGAGCCTATTATAGTTCTGGGAAGGATGGGAAGAGATGAGGACGGAAGTTTCAGAAATGGGATGGCCAAGATTCAAGGCTTATCACTCAGTGGAGAGGAATCCTCAGAAAAACAAAGACATAATGGAAGTACAGGAGAGGAAGGTTGAATTGTCAGAACAGAGAAGAAACTTGAAGAATAAAAGATTGCTTTTTCCAGAAAAGGTTGGCTTTTAAATTAAACGGGTTGGAGGAACACTAAAACTTATCTTCAGCAACAAGCATTGACAATAGTTAAAATGTAGAAACAATTCATGGTTTAATCTTCACTGTCACAGGATGGCACAGTTGTTAGCACTGCTGCCTCAGCGCCAGAGACCCAGGTTCAATTCCAGCCTTGGGTGACTGTGTGGAGTTTGCACATTCTCCCCATGTCTACATGGGTTTCCTCCAGGTGCTCCGGTTTCCTCCCACAGTCCAAAGATGTGCAGGTTAGGTTGATTGGCCATGCTAAATTGCCCCTTAGAGTCGGGGGATTAGGAGGGTAAATACGTGAGGTTGCAGGAATAGGGTCCAGGTGGAATTGTTGTTGGTGCAGACTCGATTGGCCGAATGGCCTCCTTCCGTACTGTAGGGATTCCATGATAAGGGGGAGAAGGTTAAATTATCTCTTGTTGGAGATGATCATTGCCTGGCACTTGTGTGGTGTTAATGTTCCTTGCCACTGAGCAGCCCAAGCCTGAATATCATCCAGGTCTTGCTATAAGTGAACACGGACTGCTTCAGTATCTGAGTCAAGAATGATGTTGAACATTGTGCAATCATCATCAAACATTCCACTTCTGACCTTACGATGGAGGGAAGGTCATGATTAAGTCGCTGAAGGTGATTGGGCCAAGGATACATAGGAAATAGGAGCAGGAGTAGGCTATTTGGCCCTTTGAGTCTGCGCTTGATGTTATTCATTCATGGCACATGGACTTTGCTGGCTGGCCAGCATTTATTTGCCCATGCTAGTTGCCCTTGAAACTGAGTGGCTTGCTAGGCCATTTCAGAGGGCAGTTGAGAGTCAAACACATTGCTGTGGCTCATGAGTCACATGTAGGCAGACCAAGTAAGGAAGCAAATTTCCTTCCCTTAAGGATATTACTGAACCAGATGGGTTTTTCCGACAATCGATAATGGTTTCATGGTCATCAGTAGATTCTTAATTCCAGATATTTTTATTGAATTCAAATTCCACCATCTGCTGTGGCAGGATTCGAGCCCAGGTCCCCAGGACATTAGCTGAGTTTCTGGATCAATTGTCCAGTGATAATACCACTAGGCCATCGCCTCCAGGGTTGGGGAACCTTTGGGAACAAGGACTCCAGCTATGGAAATCCCATCCGGCGAGAACTGCCTGCCAATTAGAGGCTGGCAACTCTAATGAAAGGCGGCACAATCAGGGAGGTGGTGGATACCACCAGTACAACACCCACCCAAGGTCTAGAATTGTCAGTGAATTCCAGACTACAGGTGAGTGATGGCGAGATGGGGACGTGTTGTGGGGGCTCTGGGGAATGTAAATATGATAGGGAGAAAGATTTTGGAGTGATATGTAGAATAAAGGATTAACATCAGAAGCACAGGATGTTGCTGTAATGATGTAACATCACATGGCAGAGATCTGGAAGGAGCACAAATTCCAACATCGTGCAGAGGTCCCAGTATGTCCATAGTAGCTATGAATGAAATGTAATAGTTTTAAGAAACTATATTCTCAAACAACTTAATTTTGGAGAACAAACAAGCCTGAAAGAACCCCATCTGGACCCCAACTATACAACAAAACATGATGGCAGTGGACAGCGAGTAAAAGACCCAATGAACCTTAAAGTAGAAGCTACAGGCCTGGCAAATCCAGAGATCATTGAAATGACAAAAGGAATAAATTTGACACCTACCATGGAGTTTCTGCATCATGGGTGCAGCAAATACAAGCTGAAACACAGGCCCAGAATCTAGACAGCAGTGAGCACAGGTTCAAAGCAGCAAGCAGCAGCACAGAAACAAGAACCAGGGCTCAGTAGAAGCATGGAATCCATACTACCACTCCCTGAACCATTTCAGAGTGCAGCAGACTTGCAACAGGACAACTGCAGAAAGAAGTTCAGAAGGTACAGAACTGCTTCTAGCTTACAAAAAAAAAGATAAAAAAGCCCAGGTCAGTACATTATGCAGGTCAACATGCAAGGCTGAAGGTTGATGAGACTTCAGCTTGTTTCAAAGCAGTCCTGCAAGCTTTCAATTCATATTTCAGGATTGGTTGGACCTAATAATAGTTAAATTTATTATAAAAAAGACCAGGCAAAATCATCGATTTGTTCATCAATGATCTATATAGGCTGGCAGGGAAGGACAATTGTGGAATCTTAAGGGACAAATTGATTTGTGCTAGGATTGCTGAAGGGGTCCTAGATGAGGCATTATCAGATCTTTTGCAGACAAAGTGAAGATTTAACATTAACAAAAGCAGTACAAATCGCAAGGCAAACAGAATAGGGCTTTTATTGGTGGAGAAGTTGAGTGAGACCATACAGTAGATAGGGCATAAGAAAGGGAGTGCGCCAGAACATAAGCCCACCAAAACAGAGAAAAATGTGCCAACTGTCATCTTGAAACATCATCAGCGTGGCAGTAACATGTTACACAAGCAAGAGTGTCGAGCAGGGAGGGTAAAGTGCCAGAACTGTGGAAAAATAGGCCAATTCAAAAATGCTGACAACCTGTAAGAAGAGGAAGAGAATTTAAACCAAAGTCACATACGAGAAGTTGAGGAACCACAAACAAAGGATGTAACCTCGCTAGGAGAGGTAATTGTTATAATAGTGGAGTGTTAAACTCAAAATGGATATTCACCACACAGAGTTTAAATTAGACACAGGAGTAGGGGTTTCTATCAGATGAAGTCAAATGTCTCAAGCAGATTACATTGCAACTCTCATCTATCAAATTATATGGTATTATGGGACTACACTGAAAATCAAAAGCAACATACAATGAAGTTGAAGTATAAATATAGAGAAATCCTTAAAGCTCTCTGTCATTCAAAATCAAGAATGCTCTCTACTTCAGCAGCATGGTGGCACAGTGGTTAGCACTGCTGTCTCACAGCACCAGGGACCTGAGTTCAATTCTGGCTTGGGGCGACTGTCTGCGTGGAGTTTGCACATTCTCCTTGTGTCTGTATGGGTTTCCTCCGGGTGCTCCGGTTTCCTCCCACAGTCCAAAGATGTGCAGGTTAGGTGGATTGGCCACGCTAAATTGCCCCTTGGTGTCCAAATATATATAGGTTAGGTAGATTAGCAGGGTAAATAGGTGGGGTTATGAGGATAGGGCCTGGGTAAGAGTTGGTGTAGACTTGATGGGCTGAATGGCTTCCTTCTGCACTGTAGGGATTCTATTCTATGATTCTTTAAGCAGAAAAGTATGCTTAAAATTGAAGCTAATCTATGAAATGGTTGAAGTTGCTGATGAGCATTGCAGCAGTAAACTCAGGAATGGATTTACAAAGTTTTTTACAGGCCAAGGGAAACTGAAGACTGAGTACCATTTCACTCTATGAACTGATGATAAATTTACCTCTTTACACCAAGGAAAGTCCCTCACCCACTCATGGACATAGCTGAGGATGAAATTGAGAAAATGCAGCAGCAAAGGGTTGGCTCATCGGTTACCATGCCAACAAAATAGATTTCAGGAATGGTGAAAATCCCAAAGCCAAACGGCTCAATTAGAACCTGCGAAGGTTTAACTCAACTAAACAAATTTGTGGCAAATGATAGCCACCTGATAGCCTCAGTGGATGAGAGTTTTGTCAAACTAGCCAAGACTATTTTAGTTAGCAAATTTGAATCAAACCACGGATTGTGGCAGTTGGCTCTGGGCAAAGAATCCAGATTGCTGACCACATTTATAACACTATTTAGTCATTATTATTTTAACAGATTACTACTTGGAATTGCATCTATTCTTGAAATTTTCCAGAAAACAGTGTCTCAAGTCTAGAAAGCATGGAAGGAGTAATATGCTATATGGATGACATGTACATGCTCTATGATAGAAGAGCACGCCTCCAGAATCAGAATCTTAAGACTATTGCAGGACGCAGGCTTAACATTGGATGCAAACCACAAACTTGCTAAACCTAGAATCAAATTTCTAGGTCACATTGTAAAAGCCACTGGAATCAAAGTTGATTCACGGAAAACACCATAATCCAAGAATTTGTACATCCCATGAGCATTATCAACATTCAGAGATTCTTCAGCATGGTCTACCACGTAGATAGATGATAGATTAGTCTTCAATGAGGGGACAGCCATACCAAGAGCACTTCAGTATGATGTTCTTCAAAGACTTCACAAAGGTCACTCAGGGATAGCAAAATATCATGCAAGAGCCCAACAATCTGTCTGTGGCCAGGAATTACTGGTTCTATAGAAGAAATGATTTCTACTTGTCAGAGCAAAAATAACCACCAACAGCTTCTACTTTTCCATCAAGGCCATGGAAGCGTCTGGGAATGGACTTAATTGATTTTAAGGGGATAATATTCCTTATTGTCACTGATTACTACTCAAGGTGGATTGAAGTAAAGAGATTGCATAGCACCATGGCAGAAGCAATCTCATTCAGTCATTGAAGAGAGTTTATACAACACATGGCAATCCGGATATGTTGTGTCACACAATGGGCTGCATTGAATTATTCCAAGTTTTGCAAAGGAATACGGATTCATTCATGTAACCACTTCACCTTATCATCCTCAAGCTAATGGAGAAGTTGAGAGGGGTACATGAACCATCAAAGATTTGCTGAAGAAGAATGAAGACCTCAACCTAGCTCTTCTGAGTTACCAAACCTTACTGCTACAAAATGGTGTGAACCATCTGAATTATTGATGGAAAGGAGATTGAGAACACAACTTCCATCTCTAACACAGAAACCTAAACCCAATATCGCCACGGACAACCACAAGAGGGTAAAACAGCATAAGGAAGAACAGAGAAACAAACAGGCTCATAACTTTAACCACAGCATGCAGCATCATCACTAGCAACAGAGAGAAACCACAATCACTGAACAAACTCCGTAAACAAGGTCATACAATATTGAAACAGACCAGAGAACTATAAGGAGAAACCGCAAAACCTTAACATCCTCGGAAAGAAAGCCAATAAAAACTTGGGCTTACGGCTCAGATCCTGAAGAGAAAGAAGAAAGACAAAGCTTTAGAGCCACCCAGAAGAACAATCACACCAACAGGAGAGCACAGAATATCCTCAACTTCAGATAGAGATCAGAACATGATCAGGAAGATTCGTTAAGGAACCTCCGAGACTAACTCTGTGAAGTCTGAGGCTTTGAGGGAAATGTAAAAGGACATAAATATGATAGGAATAAAGACAGGGGGGGGGTTGCTGGTGGTTGTGAGCAGAAGTCCCAACCTCATGCAGTGGTTCCAATATGTGCACAAAAGCTATAAATAAAATAAAGAGTTTTAAGGAACTATAGTTTTGAGCAGATTACTTTTGGGTGAATAGACAAGCCCCAAAGAATTCTATCAAGATCCCAACTACACAAGGAAACTGGAGTCACAGGAGAAGGTGTGGAGGGTCAGCAGCAATGGCAGGGGGTGGCTCTCAGCAGGAATCCCCATTCCCAATGGTCCCTGGATCAGGCACTGAGTGTCATTGACCATGGACTACCTCTGAGAGACTGTTAGCAACCCCTGCACAGGTGTGCTTGTCCTGCTTCCTGCATGATGAGCTTCTTGCAATGCCATTAAATTAATACTAGCAGAGGCAGGATGAGGCCCACATAAGGGTCTCAATTGGCAGCAGGGTTAGAAGGCCATCATGAGCCTTACTGCATGGACTTAAATGGGGTGGAGGCAGGAAGGCAGTGGGGTTTCCAGTCCCCATTTTTAGATGATTAAATGCCCCCCCTCAACTCAATAGATGATTGTTCTGCACAACAATGCCCAATAAAGAACAAAACACTGTTACTAGAAGATATAAATAAAGGAATGGGAGTCAGCTAATACACCAACTGTATAAATTCATAGCTCAAGTAGAAAATACTGGGGGCTTGGTGGTATCTTGGCTAAAATCATGTCACCTTGAGGAAAACGAAAATTCAAGATCCAGCTGGAATTTTTTTGTATTGAAAAACCAAGATCATCAATCAGGACTGGAAAAGATGCTAATCTCTGGTCAACCGCACCAAGAGCCAGGGCTGATGTATATATAATCTAAGTAGGCCATTTCATGCTACAAGATACAACATGTCTTTTTCCATGCAATTGTCTAAATGGTAGAGATTCAAGCTCAACTGTTTGATGTTGCAAGTGACTTGGAGATGGCGCAACAAAGGCATGTTCAATGAGATTCCTGTGTGACTAGTTTCATATTTGAATAAAAATAGCTTTAAAATGCTACTGGGGGAAATTTAGCTCAGTAAAATTACAATTAAAATATTTTGTTTTTAACTATTCATAATTTGCTTTAATATGGGGCAAAAGTTCACCAGCATGAGTATACTGAGTATTAAGAGGATGTGGTTTGATCCGTGGCAAAGTGCCCAGAACACTTCAAACAATTGGAAGCAAAGACCAAAATTACTAATGGGGGCAATATTCTCCAAATTAAAACTATCTGGTTGATGAAGTCTTGCAGTACCACATCCGCCTGACAAATATCAATAGCACCTATTGTTATTATACTTTTTGTTAATAGATAAATGATGTGTTTGTAACATTGTTCTAAGAAAAGTTATTCTTGGACTTTTCCCCACATTTTGTTCCTGACCACAAGCATATGATGTCATTTAGTGGGAAGTTCTTGAGTCAATGATTTCACCTTCAAAGGTTCTGAGAACACACACCTCTTGATTGTTTTAGTAATTTTTAACTCTGCCATGGAAACCACTCAGCATATTTATAACATTCCAAATCAAGCTAAAAAGAAATCTACATAGGCTGAGTTTCTGTTTGTCCAATATGGTACAGACATTTAGGGGTGAATTTTCCCATTCTGCCTGCCACGGAAATCGTAGTGGTCGGGGCGGATCATGGAAAGGTCCATTGACCTCGGGCGGGATTTTCTAGTTTCGGGGAGAGTGCGGCCGGAAAATCCCACCCTAAATGCCCAGTGGGAACAAATACTTATACATATCCACAAAGCTAGCAAGCTGGTTAACAGATTGCCAAGTGTGCAAAAGGCGTTCTGCTAAAGTTAGCTAGTGTAAAGCAAGCAGTCTTCAAATGCAGAGTACCAGTAAATGTTCTGCTATTTGTCCAATGAGGACCATTCTAACCAGAGGCTTTTTATTTGCAGCGTTATCTAGGTCCAAGTAGAAAGAACCTCAGACTCAACTGACAGCTCCACACTTTCAGGTTCTACTGGCAGTCACACTGTCAATCATCAACAATAGCCCAGTGCTTTGTTAAGCTGTTTATTTTAGGGATCGGGATAGTCTTAGTTGACTTCAATCCAAATTTCCATAGCTAGGCCTCTCATGATGGATCCACCTTGGCTTCCAGAAAAATGGTAACACTTTGGCTATTTTATAAGCACTGGTTTGACAACTTACTGATGCAGAATGAACAATAAACTCCTCGTAAGCAGTCACCTGAGAAATTCACACTAGAGTCAGTGTTACATATTTTGAAGATGTGAAGCTTCAAAGGCATTTCTTACCTCATTTCTTCCAGTAATCATAGACACTGAATTGTTGAAGTATGCATATCTGGCCTCCTGTTTCCTCAGTGATAAACATGTGGCTTCATTATAGTGAAAGTACCTACAAAAGATTTGAAATCTGCAGCCATCTGGATGGTTAGGGTTTTCATATCCAGTACCTTCTACCATGTTTAATTGTCACTGACCTCTTCATGGCGAGCAGTTTTGACAAAAAACATGTCTGTCCTGAGGTTAACTCAGAATACTCATTGACAGGCTAATATAGATTACAGCCTTTCCTCCCTACAATAAGTTCCACTTTTTCCCACAAATCCACAGCCCAAATCGATGCGGATCGCACACATCGACCCAGAGAAAGCCATTCATGTCAAGATGTTTTGAACCTGATGCACTATCAATCAAGCAAAGACTAGTTTGTATGCAAGAACAAATAGGCTTTTATTCACAAAATACTTGGAGCACACCCATGCTGGTGAACTGGTCCAGAGACTGAGGCAGGGGGGTGGGGAGCAGTCACCTTTATACCTGGACCAGGGGGGGAGGAGTCTCAGGCAGGGCCGGCAGGGGCATGCCCAGGCATGTCACACACACACACACACAGGCAATAAGCTTAACAGTGGTTTACCACAGAACCATGCAAGAATAACAAAATTTGATTGCAGGAATGGGGTCGAGGCAGAGTTACATACAAACACAAATTACCGTAGCCTTCAAAATGTAATCTAATTTCAGGAGTTTGATAACAGATAGCAATCATTTTAACTTTATTCTTGATTTGTGATTTAAATTCCTTATTTATATTACTGCCTTCTAGATATTGATTCATTATTTACTCCCTAATTTTGAAGATTTTTCAAATTTTATCTAATTGGAAGATATGTTACCACTTACTGTTGCTCAATTAAAGCATGTAGTTAAAGTTCGCATGACTATCAAAGAGTTCATAGAAATGTGACGAATGGTGCTAGAATTTGTGACTCCAAACACTGTATTGGGAAAAAAGACATTGAGAACCAAGTTAAGAGTGAATAGGAAACACTTTTCCTTCCTTCACCTGGATTTGTTTCCATTAAGATGGAAGGTGCTGCAGTAAAGAGGCTGAATGCCAAACCTTTCAGTTCTGTGTAAGAAGTTTATTTCTGATATCTATGCAGTGGCCTTACGTTAGTTAGGCAGCATCTGGTATACAAATACATAACTTCTTCTGAATCTGACTACATTTTTGGGTTAGTTTACTTGCCTGATGTGAGTATTAGGTGTGAATCTACTCCATGCTCATAAAGGGCCAGAATTCATATGCTACTGTAGGCCTTATTCCAGGTTTTAAGTTCGCTGTCAATATCTGTGTAGTACAAGAAAATGTTGATAACAGTTTTGGAAACAGCAGGACAAGCACCTTGAAGAGTAAGTTATAGAGGTTTTCTTAGAATGAATGCAAGACTGAACAAATCACACAGAATTAATCAGCTAGAAGGATAAGAGCAGCAGAGACCTGGGAACACCACCAGCTGGAGGTTCCCCTCCAAGTCCCCTCTGCTGTTTGTAATATAAAAAAATGACTTGGAAGAAAACGTAGCTTGTCTGATTAGCAAGTTTGCGGATGATACTAAGATTGGCGGAGTTGCAGGTAATGATGAAGATTGTCAGAGAATACAGCAGGATATGGATAGACTGGAAAATAGGGCAAAGAAATGGCAGATGGAATTTAATCCAGATAAATGCTAGGTGATGCATTTTGGTAGATCCAATTCAGGTGGGAACTATAAAATAAATGACAGAACAATCAGGGGCATTGACACACCGAGAGATCTGGGAGTATAGGTCCACAGATCCTTAAAAGTGGCAGCACAGGTGGAAAAGGTGGTGAAGAAAGCAGATGGCACGCTTGCCTTCATCAGACAGGGCATTGAGCATAAAAGTTGGCAAAAAGTTGTATGAAACGTTGGTTAGGCCACATTTGGAATACGGTGTCCAATTCTGGTCACCACACTATCAGAAGGATGTGGAAGCTTTGGATAAAGTGCAGATGAAGTTTACTAGGATGTTGCCTGGGATGGAGGGTATTGGCTATGAGGAGAGATTGAATAAACTGGGATTTTGGTTCACGCTGGAAAGACAGAGGCTGAGGGGCGATCTGATAGAAGTTTATAAAATTATGAGAGATATAGAAAGGGTGAATAGTTGGAAGCTTTTTCCCAGGGCAGAAATGACAATTATAAGGGGCACAAGTTCAAGATAAGGGGGCGGGGGGGGTGGCAAGGGCCTGGAATGCACTGCCAAGTGAGGTTGAGGCAGTTACGTTAGCCACATTTAAGACTGATCTTGATAGGCATATGAACAAATGGGGAATTGAGGGATATAAGTGGTTGGTTAGATAGGTAAACATGATCGGCGCAGGCTTTGAGGGCCGAAGGGCCTGTTCCTGTGCTGTACTGTTCTTTGTTCTAAGTCACTCACCATCCTGACCTGGAAATGTATCGCCGTTGCTTCATTGTTGCTGGGTCAAATTCCTTGAATTCCCTCTCTAACAGCACTTTGGGTGTACCTACACCTCAGCAGCTGCAACGGTTCAATAAGGCAGCTCACCACCACCTTCTCAAAGGCAACCAAGGATGGGCAATAAATGCTGGCATAGCCTGTGACCCCCACATCCCATAAATGAATTAAAGAAAACACCCACATGGTACCTGTATGCTTGACCAACATCAAATATATTTCAATAAACTGATGAAACAGTCTGTTGGCATGAGCATCCGCCTTCAACATTTTATTAAATTTATACATTTTAGAAGGCAACTGCCGTGAAGGCAGTTTCCCATTTGATGAAATTAACTCTAACCCTTTAGACATTCTGTACTATAAAAAGACCAAGGGAAATTTACTTTCCACTGGCTAATCTTCAGGTCATTATGCTCTGATTTTTAACCTGCATTTGTTTGCAGTAGAATCCTTGTCTTTATATACAAATTCACAGTGCAAAATGATTCTGAATTCATTTGTCAGTCATAAATGCAATAATAAATATGCATCCAGTTAAGGGGAATTACAGATTTCTGATTCAGTGTGGAAATTTGTCTGTGAAGATCAGAAGGCAATCATACAGTTAGAACTTTTCATGTGAGAAATAAATTGTTGTAAGGGTAATGGCCGGCGCCACTTACAACAGATTTACAGACGCACCAAGGCAACTAGCACCCTCCGTGGTGTGCACTGCTCATGGGACACAGAAGAGGACTTGGGGGACACAGATAGGTTCATCTTGGGGCCGGGTGTGGGTAACAGCTGTGACGCATCTTCCATCATGGAGTCAAGGCAGTCCTCCTCTGACTTCTGGAGTCTAGTAGTTCCAGGGGTCATGAGAATGGTCTGGCCTATTCTGGTGATCGGCTTGCAAGCGAAGGTACAATGTATTTCATGGGACATGTAGGGAACAATATTTACTCACTTGAGGCTTGAGGAATGACAGAATTTGTGATGATTCTCATGTTTCTTTGTTGCCCCTACTTCACTCATAGTGTAAGTATGTTCTTCCTCTTCCTCAGCCAGGTCGAAGGCTTGCTCCTCGAAGTGTATGAGGGTTTGCAGCTCAGGCATAACTCCAGCTGGCTGTGCCTGCTGTGCTCTAGTTTGTCCTGCAATGACACAGATAGGGAGCATGTAGGTTGGAGTGTGGACATTTAAGATGGTGATGAGGTGTGGCAGTCGTGGGGTTTGGGTGGGAGTCTGCAGAGCATAGCAGCTACTGGGGCAACATGGTGACTGTGGGCGGGAGGGGAGACCTGTTGCCTGGTGTTGGCAGAGGCCAAGATGGCTGAGTACGAGAAGGGGCTGAGGATGTGAGGGAGTCTAGTGGGAGACTGGGGGTGGTTCATTTACTCCGGTTGAGTGAAGAGGATCCGTTAATCTTCTTCCGACATTGCTGCCCCATCCTCTCCTGTAGTGCCATCAGGGCTGCCACTGCATCTCAGGCTGGGGTGGTCACCCAGATGGATGGCTGTTTCCAGGAGTGTGGATATAGAATTTCTCGACTCTGCACCACTCCATTGAGCAGTCTGGTGACAGCACCCTCTGTGAAGCATGGTGCTGGTTTCGTGGCTGCTATGCACTGCAGTCGCTGTGGAACAAGTGCTGGGGAGCCATTTATATGGAGCTCCACAGTGCTTGCAGTAGTTAAGTCGTTACGCAGCAAATGATTCAGAGGGGTCGTGGCGCTAGAGTGGCGCAAAATTTGTGGGAATAAAAATTAATACTAATGAGCTGTAAGATTCGGACCAAAAACACCTCGGTACCTTTGACACTCTGTAACACACTGTTTTTCACGCTGGAACTAACACTCTGCCATTCTTTGGAAAGATTTTGCCCAACATATCTAAACTAACAGCTTTTCATACAAACTCTACCATCTATAGATTACTACTGATACTGCCTCAACAGATTTTTTAGGGCAATTTTTGCAAAACTCTCTAGGTGCCTAAAAGCCTCTCAGGTAGCCAAGATGAGGTCTGCAAAGCTGGTTTAACCCATATTTAATACAAGAAACCATCTTGTATTAAATACAGCACCAGGAACAGCCACGCGGATTACCACTAAAAATGTCACTTATTAAAGAGGCTTCATGGCATTTTGGTGGCTAGCATTTATTCTATATGCCCTCTCCTCCCTGCTGGTTCAGAGTAAACAAGGCTTTGATGTCAATGTCAAGCACTACTTAAAGGGATACCATTTCAAGTTTTTGTTACTGGAGCTCTGAAGAGGACCTCTGGAACACGTTAGGGACACTTTGCCAAGACTGCACCAACACTCAAGCAACATTTATTCCGGACAACCTCTGAGGACTTTAAAAAAAACATTGTGCTAATCCTCCTTTTTGCACTCTTAAAAGGAGTCAACAGGAGAAAGGGAGTGCTTGGACATGGCATCCAGCTAATTCTTCCCTTGGTCTGGCTGAAGAATGGAGGAAGGATGAGACTAGGCAGAGCAGCTCCAGCTGCTGCATGTGTAAGGGACTGGAGTAGAAGGAAGGTGAGTTGACAGGTATTTATCCTACAGGTACAGGACAATCCACCTACTTCACCAGACCTCCAATGTCACATTTCAAAATCTATGTGTCCTCTCCCTCGATCACTGAGTCATGCTGCAATGTGTCTAGTGTATCAGCCAGAGCACTCCACACCTTCAGGTTGTGAAAAATCCACATGCACTACTCCACAAAAACTTGCACCAAAGCAGGAGTTGAATGCTAAATCTGTAGGTTTCCGGGTTAGCAATGCTAAGCAAGTTCAAATGTTGCAATTGGGACCAAAATGATGTGCTAAATAAAGCTTTCAAACTGACTAGTCTTGTTAACATTGCATATCCATTTAGCACCATTTTCACCCTTTGGCAAAAAAAGTTACCCCCTAATATGTTGTTGGAATTAGCAATGCTCTTTAGTAATATGCGTTTGTTTGTTAATGAAACAAAATAACCTCAGTATTGGTCACTTTCCAAATGCACCAATATTTCAATTTTAATTACACTTAGGACTTGCTATTTGTATAAGCTGCCTTCCATATTCAGCACCAGTTATACGTATCTGTTCAAATCTAGATATAGACACAAAATGCTATGGATTCCCAACGGCACGGAGTCACTGAGACATTGATAGGCTTCAAATTATAAAGATGTTGACATAAATTTCTGGCTTTAATGAAAATTATTCAATTCTACAATCATGAGCCAATAAAAAAATCATTACTCAGACAACTGCTCGAGAAGCAGGCTGCAGAAGATAAGTTGTCAACAATTGCATGAAACAACAGATTTGAACTTTGTTAGATAAATTGCTCAGTCACAACTGCTCATATTACAATTGCAAAAGTATTATACAGGTTATGAAATGGTTTTCAACAATTTCCCCATCAGGTACTCTGCAGTTAATATCTGGCAACTAAGATTGTCCAATGCTTTACTATTTTGAAAACTACCATGGTCGAATTTCATTAACAAATCACCAGCTCCCCATTTACGCCAGTTTCCAAGACAATAGTACAATGTCTGGGCAGAATTTTAATTTGAATAGGTCGTTGAACAGAATTAGATAGGTAATGTGTGCATATTAGTTTCTTACCACTAAAAAAATAAATATTGTTTCTTTCAATTTTTACATTCAACCATTTCTAAAGAGCATGAGACATGGAGGGTGAGAAAAACTTAATTCATCAAGTATAAAAACAGCATTTAGTTCACATTTCAGAACAGCATAAGTTTATGAATTATTAAGGTAACTTTGGTAGCAGACCTCCAAATAAAGCCCGGTTTTAGATGTTCCTATAAACATTCTGTAGCATCTGACCTCCATACTGACCCTTTAGTGCTGTCAGCAACACAGAAACACAGATTAATTTCAAATGATAATACATTATCAAATGAGTTACCAGTGTCATACAATGCTTCACATAATCATATTAGTGTGTTCTTTCAAGGCAGCGTTGGCAGGTGATAAAGTTCTGCCCTCCATGTTTTTTGAATTTAAAAATAACTGTGTTACACATTAAGAATTTTAAGTTTATGCACAATATTCACGTTCATTCCACTTAAAAAATAGAGGCCCAAATGCTTAAATCCATTGTGTCAAAGGTTACTTAATTTAACATGATTAACATTTTTACAAAGCTACAATAAATCACAGTGTGATGATGAGGTAAGCTGCAAGTTTCTGAAATTAATCATTTATGTGTCACCATTCATAATGAATTCATACGGTCATTTTAGCATAAACTTGTTTCAAATTTATTCTGTGCCAAGAAAGAAGGGATTAATACAAAAAAATGCACCCTTGTGAAAATAATGAATGCTGTTTCTTGAATAATTGTGGAGAATATGTACTTCAAGAGAAACAGATGAAGGTTGCAAGATTCACCTTACTCATTCACTGGTATGCTTTTAAAAATAAAAATATGAATGCAAAAGAATTATCTGGTAATAAATGTTCACTGTGCAGTAAAACATAGCAATGCTTCACATTTTTCAATACTCAAAATCATACACATTATGGCTCTCAGTTAGTATTCCTTGAAGTCACTTCTGAACACAGAATTTTCTCTGTCATATTATCATTCATTCCCCTGTGTATCGGGGCAGTCGTTTTTCTTTAAAAGCATTAAGTCCTTCAATTCTGTCTTTTGTTGGAATCACCTGCAATTTAAGGGAAAAAACATGATTCTAAATTCAGGCTCACTGAATTGCTGGACAAGGTAAAATGGCATGCTAAGGCAGACTCTGGAGAATTGAAATACCACAATCAGCCCTGACCTTTGCACAGTTTATTTTATGATTTACAAACACAATTGCAAAGGATGTTTTTGCTTATAGCCCACATAACATTAATGTCAAGTATAATGTGTGCAATAATTATCTTGTGAAAAAGCTTAAATTCATTTCTATATACAACTGTTGGAAATTGTGTTTCACCCTTTTTCCTGCATTTTCATCTAGAGTCCTGAGTCAATGTTTGGCTTGCTAAACACCTCTTGGTACTTTCCACTAAATAATGGCCAAGAACAATTCCATTATGATGTGATCACTCCTGATGCAATTTCCTGCTGTAGGTGACTTTCCAGGAAAGAATGTGTCACAAACACCATAGAGCTACTGAACAGAATCTGCTCGCTTCAAAAGCAACGTGAATATGCTGAACCCCAAAATATTGATCTGAATATATGCTGCTGCTCATACTTAATGCCTCTGTCAACTCCATGTTGGCGTAGAAGGATAGCAATAACAAAACAAACTGAAGGGACGACATCAACAGATATCTATTCAACATTGGATAATTGTCTTGCTAAAATTCTGAAAGAAGGGGTAAGTATTGCATTTTTAAAATTGGTTCAAGGTCTTTATAATCATACAGGGCAATTTTCAGACAAGATCGATTGTGGGGAAAACCAAGAATCATCTGTTTCAAAATTGTGGACAACTTTCATTACATTAACTTGTTGAGTATGTGTACACTGCAGTAGTCAGTACACAACAGTTCAAAACCAACTTTCAAGAAAAAGGTAGACAGCAATAATAGGTTTTTGCCTCCCTGATCATGCATTGTGTATATCTCTATTTAGAAATCCTACAAAAGTAGGGTTTTCCAAACTAGGTTCCGCAGGAGGCCTCCAAGGGTTCCGCGGAGGTTTGAGGAGCAACGTGTCAAATATTGAGGATGTGAAAGCAAAGTTTTAAAAGCCCCAAAATATGCATGTCTGAGAGAGCAAAGGTCAGTAACTGAAGTAAAAAGCACACCAAAGCAATGTTGCAAAGATCGTTAAAGAAAGAGTGGGGAGCAACGGTCAGAAATCAAAAAGAAAATTGTCCAATCAGAACAGGGATTCAACATGCACAGGCCAGTGCACCATGAGACAACCTTTGATTGAATGGGCCAGAAAGAGTGACAAGACGGTTTGTAAACGTGGATGGCAGGGACCAGCATGCCTGAATGTGCCAGAGAAGCTCCAGGAAAGTAGATCAAGCAGCTGAGCGACCAAAGGAGCAGATGGTGGATCAAGTGGAAGAGCGGGCGGCAGATTGAATGGAAGAGTGGGCGGCAGATTGACAGGAGGAGCGGTCAGTGCAACAAGAGGAGGAGCAGTTGGTGCAATGAGGGAGCAGGCAGCGGATAGGAGGGGGAACAGATGGCGGATTGAGAGGAGAAGCGGGCAGAGAGCCAGCAGAGGAGTGGGTGGTGGAGTGGATAGTGTGGTGAAGCGCAGTGCAGAGCAGAGCAAAGGTGAGATCGCCAACCAACATGGGGGAGGGTCATAAAGTTAATTCTATCCCCGAGAAAAATATTTTCAGCGACATTATACAGCACTTATGTGGTTTGCACTCTTTTTCTTGGAACACTTTCCTCCATCAGATACGTACAATATGTGGGTGCATAACCTATTTGCACTAACAGTCAGACCAGGTGACTTATCAATGCATGCTTACAAGAGCCTGATTGACATGACTTCTGACTCCATGCTAAAGCAACACTTTAGTGAACTTCCATTGATTAATGTTTGAAGCTTATTGCTGAGTATTGTAGCGTGGCAAAGAGAGCAGTTTACAAGTTCCTTCCTTTTGCCTCAACATATTTGTGTTAGTGTTTTTTTTCCTAATATTCTGTGACTAAAGCAAGAAACAGGAGCAGGCTGAATTCCACACCTGATTTGAGAATCCAGTTCTCCAACATCACCTCTGGCATCAAAGAAGGTGGCATCACCCCTCCCATTAAAAATGACAAGAAGGTCGTCAGACTTCAGTATTTTGCTGAATAAAATGTTTCATTGGTAATATATGTATACACAAAAACAGAAAAGACGGGTATACATTTGTTTTCCCTATTCCACCTATTTCACAAAATGTGTCTTCGACATGATAAGAATGTTTGACATTCCTCGATACTCTTGGAAGGTCACAAGGGGCTCCGCAGCTGGCAAGTTTGGGAACCCTGTTATAAAGTACTTTCAACAAACACTATAAGCTAAAAGCTCAGGTCACAAAGGGATGCAAATCCCTTGTGGTCCCCCCATGCCGACACTATATTTAAGAAAGCCCACCAACGCCTCTACTTTCTCAGAAGACTAAGGAAATTTGGCATGTCAGCTACTACTCATCAACTTTTACAGATGCACCATAAAAAGCATTCATTCTGGTTGTATCACAGCTTGGTATGGCTCCTGCTCTGCCCAAAACCGCAAGGCACTACAAAAGGTCGTGAATGTAGCCCAATCCATCACGCAAACCAGCCTCTCATCCATTGACTCTGTCTACACTTCCCGCTGCCTCAGAAAAGCAGCCAGCATAATTAAGGACCCCACACACCCCGGACATTCTCTCTTCCATCTTCTTCCTTCAGGAAAAAGATACAAAAGTCTGAGGTCACGTACCAACCGACTCAAGAACAGCTTCTTCCCTGCTGGCGACAGACTTTTGAATGGACTTATCTTGCATGAAGTTGATCTTTCTCTACACCCTAGCTATGACTGTAACACTACATTCTGCACTCTCTCGTTCCCTTCTCTATGAACGGTATGTTTTGTCTGTATAGCACGCAAGAAACAATACTTTTCACTGCATGTTAATACATGTGACAATAATAATTCAAATCAAATCAAATGAAATATAGCTCTGCCAGAACTACACGCCCGGTGAGCACACTGGCATTTCCACAAAGATGACACAACTCAAACCCACAATATCCATACATATGGTAAGCAGCAATCTCAACTATATCTATTCTGACAAGGTGCTGAGCTGAAGCCTGGTGATACCCAGATGAAGAGGGGCACTTCCAAGCAGCTAGTTACAAAGTAGCAATGTTAACAGCCCAACAGTAGGTCAATGAACTGTGCTCTTAGCCAGGAATGGGACATGACAAAAGAGTAACTGAGGAAAAAAATGTAAAATGATTTCATTTCTATGAAAAATGCAAAAAATAAGGGGACTATTCTCCTATCCCAGTGCATTGCTTTTGTAGCACAGTGGGTCAGGAGACTCGAGTGGAGACTGGTTCGCGGGCTCCACGATTCCCCGAGTGACGGATTTCCAGCGTCATCAGCTCCGCGCCAAAAATCAGCACAGAGCTGAATAATTTACGCGAATGGTAATTTGAGTACAACTTAAATCACATTAGCGGGCCTGCTGGCTTCTCCCCCCCAACAAGGAGTGGTTCACTCCAGCGGGGTTTAATATAGCTCCCCACTTGAGCTAGCGGTCCGACCCTGCTTGAGTGAAGGGGGACGGGGGGGGGGGGTGCAGTTGAAGCCCCCAGAGGGTCAGGGGCCGGTGGGGAGGGGAGGGGCCGGTGGGGAGGGGGGGGGGCAGCTGCACCTATGCTGCAATAATACATGTGGCTGGGGAAGGTGGAACAAAGGAAGCTAGCCTGACAGGTTTGACAGATTAGAAAAAAGGCAGGAAGGGCGGGCAGGGGGGTGCCTTGTGTCTTTCAGGGGCAATCCCCAAGATCATACCTTCCCTTTCTGCCTCCCCATTTGGCCTCAAGAACGCAACATTCCATCACCCCTCTCCTCATTCCTTGATCCACTGTGACCAAGAAACCAGACGTATCTGTAAGTCTGACATCCGTGTTCTTTTCAGGACTCCTTGTAGTCCCAGCAGTGGCCACTAATCTCTTCTGGCGCAGTTTATTTTACATACCACCCCCACCACTTCCAAAATGTCGATGGGAGGCTGTAAAAACTCTCCCATATCTTTAAAATGTACAAACCCACGTATATGTAGAACTATTGTGTCTTTCATGATTATTTGTTGCATTTTCTTACTTTACTTTAGCTGCCAGGTATCCAGATTGGCCAGAAGTTCTTGAGGGAAGGACTTCCTGTGCCCAAGGGGTGGAAGTCTCAGTCTCAGGTTGCTGAGGCCATCCTCGTGTATTATCACTACAGGCAGCCTGTTTTAAAGTCAGCAAGCTGCCAATTAACTTTTCTACCAGGAATATGACACAGTGGCTAGCGCTGCTGCCTCACAGCGACAGAGAACCGAGTTCAATTCCGGCCTCAGGGTGACCATCTGTGCAGAGTTTGAATGTTCTCCCCACATTTGCTTGGGTTTCCCTCGGATACTCCAGTTTCCTCCCACACTCTAAATATGCGCAGGTTAGGTTGATTGGCCATGCTAAATTGCCCCTTAATGTCGGGGGGGGGTGGTGGTTAGCAGGGTAAATGCATGGTGAACGGGGTTAGGTTAGTAGGTAAGTGCATGGGGAATGTTGTCGGTGCAGGCTTGATAGGCCAAATGGCTTCCTTCTGTACTATAGGAATGCTATGATTCTGTAAGAAATAGATCCTTTGTAAAATACATCCCAAGTTGTTTATGAGGAAAAAGTTCGTGATGCTTCCAAATCAATGGTCTTTGGATTCCTATTGCCCTCTGTCAATCTGAAAATAGCTGGCTTTTGTTGGGATCAGAACTAGAGCTGTATACTGCATACACAACTCAACTGCATCATGGGTACTGTTAGTATTGGAAACACAATTCATTGGTTATGGTTTTCTCTAATGTAATTACATATTATTGGAAAATGCTTTGTTTTCGCTTAAGTGTACACAGCTAAAATCTGGACGACACATACATACACAAATGCAGGCATTATGTTTAAACTCATACCTGAGCATAACAGGCCTCTTCAATTGCTAAACCGGTTTTCAAATCGACCTGGAAAAGAAAAAGCAATTGACAAATTTTTGAAAAATACACCAATAATCACATTTTTTATCTTTACAATAGATTCCACATTCATAAACAAAAGTATAAGTTATGTTACAGCCCTCTTTACTGAACACTTTTAAAAATCTACTGTATGTCTTAATGCACCTCGTCTAGGAGAGTTATGTTTTCAGCAGTGCAAATTATTTTTTAAAATTGTGACTATAAATGATACCTTCAAGAAATGCTGTGCCTATCATCAGTTTTAGGGTCTGGCTTACCACAGGGAGAATGATGAGAAGGTTGACCCTTTCAGGTACAGTGTCTATCACCTGCTTGGTGCAACACCTTGGGACATATTTCTATGTAAAGGCACTATGCAAATTAAGTTGTTAATGATGTAGCAAATGGCCCTGGGGATATTTAGAAAGATCCAGTTGTATAAACAACCTCATGCTTGGATATTGTTCAGATTCAGAAATGCTGTTCTTCTGAATAGTGATCCCCACATTTTACTTCCAAAAGTGTAGCTGTAACGTTTGATTTCTAATTGTAGAATAGTGTAATTTGAGAGTGTAACAACAGTTCCTCCATATGACCTGAAAGGAGTTGTGCCTTTCACATATGTCTCACTTTTCCAATCCTTCAGTCAATGGACTAAAAATACTCAAGTGAAATGAGGCTAAATATAAATCATGATCTGTTTTATTTCAAAAATAAGTGAAGGAATAGAGTTAAGAGTTACAATCCTTGAGGGATCATTAACATTTGAAGAGAAATCCAAACACTCAGTGACCAACCGACAGAACTATGCAACAAAACTTCACATTTTTAAACAAAAATAAACTTTACTGTACAGAAGAATTAAACACAGCACATATGTTCCAGCTATTCTCCAAGGTAATATTTTATGGGGATCCTTCCATTCGCTTTTTGGATAAACGATCCTTCAACTTTTATTTATTTCCCCATGATAGCTGATGCCTCAACTCCTTGGTCTGGCTGCAACAGATACACAACTGCCTTCTCACAGCTTTCAAGCTAACTCTGCTGACTGCTTTCTGCCACAGGGTTCTCTGATGGACAATGTAGATTTCTTCCTCTAGTTGCAAACTAGGCAAGTCTCCCAGCTATGCATTCCCTCACACAATCCAAACTGAGCTTGAGCCACATCCACATTCCACATGGTGAATTATAAAGTTAGTATTTCCTCTGTGTAAAGTGCAATCCTAACTAACAATCATCTCCTGTTGATTCTCTCGATCCAGTGAGATGCAGTTTACACCAAAGCAAAACTGCAACTGCCTACTTTCTGAGAAAATATGCAGATAGCTTAAACAAAGAACATTCTGCTCTCACTAGCCTATCTCTATGACATGACATGCTTTGAGATTGTCTCAAAGGAAATGTAAACAAATCACTTTACCTTCAGCACAACTCTTTGAATCTGTAACCCACATGAATAATTTATATTTCTGATGGATGTAATTATTCTCTCTCTCGAATCCCTGCATCCACAAAGCAATTGGGTGGGAGATGGAGGTGGTCCCGGACAAACTAGTGTCTCTGCCTGGCCTGACCAAACTACAACCCGCTCACAACAAAACGCAACTTTCGAAATGTGCCTCCGACCAACAAACCTCACTCACTTTCTCAAAGAAGTGTCAGAGGGAGAGAAAACATCACATTTAATCCATCAAATTTTATTTCTGTAAAAAAAGGAAAATAAACACGGCTTTGGCCAAAGACCTGGAAAGTCAACACTGATTTGTTTTTCTCCTCACTACTGTCTTAATCAGTGGATTGGCCATGATAAATTGCTCCCATGGGGGAATTTTCCCATCCCGCTTGCTGCAGGAATTGTAGCGGGCGGGGGTCGGACCATGCAAAGGCCCATTGACCTTGGGTGGGATTTTCTGGTTTTGGGGTGAGCGCGGCCAGAAAATCCCACCCTTCGAGTCCAAAAATTCGCAGGTTAGGGCGGTTAGTGGGGTAAATATGTGGGGTTACAGGGATAGGGCCCGGGTAAGATGCTCTGTTGGAAAGTTGGTGCAGACTCGATGGGCCGAATGATCTCCTTCTGTACTGTAGGGATTCTATGAGTTCTATGAACTCTTGTGTTTACAAAGCTGCTTTCAGCTTCTTTTATTGAGACAACAATAGACATCACGGCTCTACCAAGAACTCCAGATAATTCTTGCAGCAACAGACACCCTGCCTTGTGGTGTCTGTAAATTGTTTAATGTGAATCTACAACAGGCAATACTGGAATTTAAAACAACATACAACTTGCATGATTTTTCACTATATAGCTATGTCATGGTTCTTCAGCCAGGCAGAGTCTGCTCCAAAGATCTTTCTCTGAAATAGTGCTCTCCCTGAATATACTTGAACAAAGCGATCTTAACCTGCTGAGTCTCCTGTGGTTAGTTCATAAGAAATCAGCGATAACACAGGCACTGAACAAACTTTAAAGGATGGCATAGAGGCAGAATCTACAATTAGTGAGTCATTAGACACGAATTGACTGCAGCCAGGAAAGAGGCAAAGAATTGCATGGGTGCCAGCTCCCTGGGTGGCAAGATTACACAAGAGTATTGCTGCAAAGAACTCAGATCAGCTCTTCAAAAGGCAGCATACAGAAAACAGCTGATGAGCAAGCACAAATATAACATACATTGCGTGGCCTACCAGTAGCCCTGCTGCTGGTCAAGGAGTATGGAGGAGTTTGGCTCCAATTTGGTGCAGATCTTAGGGACCATCTTTTCCAGTGTGTATATGGTGGCTAACTATGGGTAACTAACGGGTAACTACAGGCCAGTTAGCTTAACGTCCGTAGTTGGGAAATTGCTGGAATCCATCATTAAAGAAGAAATAGCAGGACACCTGGAAAAAAAAATGGTTCAATCCAGCAGACACAGCATGGATTCATGAAGGGAAAGTCGTGTTTGACGAATTTACTGGATTTTTATGAAGATGTAACGAGTGTGGTTGACAGAGGGGAACCGGTGGATGTGGTGTCTTTGGATTCCAGAAGACGTTCGATAAGGTGCCTCACAAAAGGTTGCTGCAGAAGATTAGGGTACACGGAGTTGGGGGTAAAGTGGATTGAGGATTGGCTATCTAACAGGAAGCAGAGAATTGGAATAAATGGGTGCTTTTCTGGTTGGCAGTTGGTGACTAGTGGCGTGCCGCAGGGATCAGTGCTGGGGCCTCAACTGTTTACCATATACATAGACGATCTGGAGGAGGGGACCGAGTGTAGGGTAACAAAGTTTGTGGATGATACAAAGATGAGTGGGAAAGCGAATTGTGTGGAGGATGCGGAAAGTCTGCAGAGAGATTTGGATAGGCTAAGTGAGTGGGCGAGGATCTTGCAGATGGAGTATAATGTTGACAAGTGTGAGGTTATCCACTTTGGAAGGAATAATAGTAAAATGGACTATTATTTAAATGGTGAAAAATTACAACATGCTACTGTGCAGAGGGACCTGGGGGTCCTTGTGCATGAATCGCAAAAACTCAGTTTGCAGGTAATCAAGAGGGCAAATGGAATGTTGGCCTTTATCGCGAAGGGGATGGAGTATAAAAGCAGAGAGGTCTTGCTGCAATTGTACAAGGTACTGGTGAGGCCGCAACTGGAATACTGTGTGCAATTTTGGTCCCCTTATTTGCGGAAGGATCTATTGGCCTTGGAGGGAGTACAGAGAAGGTTCACCAGGTTGATACTGGAGATGAGGGGGTTAGCTTATGAGGAGAGATTGAGTAGATTGGGCCTGTACTCGTTGGAGTTTAGAAGGCTGAGGGGAGATCTTATAGAGACATATAAGATAATGAAGGGGCTCGACAGGGTAGAGGCAGAGAGATTCTTTCCACTTAGAAAGGAAACAAGAACTAGAGGACACAGCCTCAAAATAAGGGGGAGTCAGTTTAGAACAGAGTTGAGGAGGAACTTCTTCTCTCAGAGGGTAGTGAATCTCTGGAATTCTCTGCCCATTGAAGCAGTGGAGGCTACCTCGTTAAATATGTTTAAGTGACAGGTAGATAGATTTCTGATCAATAAAGGAATTAAGGGTTATGGGGAGCGGGCGGGTAAGTGGAACTGAACCACTATCAGATCAGCCATGATCTTATTGAATGGCGGGGCAGGTTCAAGGGGCTAGATGGCCTACTCCTGCTCCTATTTTTTATGTTCTTATGTTCTAACTCCATGGGAACATTTGTAGGGCCAAACATTGTGCAGCATCTGATGGCCAATGTCTCAGCTTTCAAGGTTCCAGTCTAGCATGAGCAGAAGCCAACATCTGAATGCTGCAGTGGAAGCTCAGCTTGCTGCCATGTGGTCTCAGTCTGCTGCCAACACTGCTGCAAATACAGGTGGTTTATTTGTCTTCAAACAGATTACTAGCAGTACTGAAGTTCCACATCGGGGAGTGACATTGACTCTGTGAAGCATCATTTGGCTGACCTCTCTCATGACAACAACACTCATGCTCCCAACATTGTCATCCTGTCAGTGTCCTGGTTACCTGTCAGCCAAGATGCTGTTATCTACACCAAGATGGTGCAATCCAAAGCTGGGCCTTCTAGGCCAGAACTGCCAGGGCATCTGCAGAATCGCTCATTAAAAAACAGCAGCTTTCTATTAGCCCTGCTGCAGCAACAGCAATGCTGCACAGAAACACTGGGCCAGGCAAAGGCATAAAGGCAAAAACAAGGGTGATTAGTTCAGTTTTATATTACTTACTCAATATTCTGTCAGATAAAATTGGTATTGAACGGTGGTCTTGTGGTGACTTTTATTTCAAGGATGTAGTCAAAGGACACTGTGAAGATCTGTAATGCAGTGGTGGGGGCAGTTGGACAATGTGTATCTGGAAGAGCTAAAATTGATGAGACCTTCCACAGAGAGAGCCCTTCTCCCCATCCTCCTCCCTCCAGAACAACTTGTCTTCTTCTTTCCTGCCTCTGCACCATTTCCCTCCATGCTGCAGCCCAAGGTGGACAGTTACCATGGAGCCATGACTGCAAGCAAATGGTGTGTCCTGAGAACTTGTAGTCACAGTTAATGTCTTCCCCAACATTACTTCCCTGCAGACTTCACCAAATATAATCAACTCCTCAAATCACCCACTTTCACAAACTCAAACAGAGCCAGTAGAAAGTAAGCAGCAACTAACCTGAAAGCTGATGATGATCCATTTAAATAGGACAGTTGAGGTAGGGGTTGTTGGGGGTGGGGGAATGGGGGGGGGGGGGGGGTGGGGGTGTCGGGGGTCTTTCATGCTAAGTTTTGTGTTTAAGAGAGAACTAGAACAGCAAGGTCTGTGAGCATTACTGACTGGGCCAGCATTTGTTGCTATCCCTAATTGCCCTTGAACTGAGTGGTTTTCATAGGATATTGCGAATCAACCATGTTACAGTGGATCTGGAGTCACATGTAGGCCAGACCAGGTAAGGGCAGGAGATTTCCTTTCCTAAAAGATAGCCAAATCGGGTTGCACTAGATCCTATTATCAGTGGGACATCCTGCCCAAGTGTCCAAAGATCTGTGGGTCAGGAATCAGCCTGTTCAGTCACATGAAAACACATGGCAGAAACTTGTGAACTTGAGTAGACATCATCCTTGAACTGACAGACAACTGCAATCGAAGATCAGGAGCAGAAGTGGTGATTTCACAATTTTGTACTAAATTGGCACGGAAACTGTTGAGTGATATCAGCCAAATTTTACTTAATTTCACTGTTAAAGTTAATTTGTTATTTCAAGTATCCCAGAAACATCCATGGTTAATCAGTGAAGAATACTGAATCACTGAAACTATTGAGCTATATCAGCCAAATTTTAGAACTACTAACCTTTACTTAATTTCAACTCCTTCCCTCATATTCTGCCTTACAAGATACGAACTAGATCTTTCTTTCAGTACATGGTCCTGAATGAGCATGAATGTGGTATTTTTCTCTCCTTTTGTTGCTTTGGACCATAGGACATGGATGGACTATTCTCCAGCTACTCTTCACTGATTAACCATTTGGCTTTTCAATAAAACCAGCTATCTTATCCCCCCCCACTTTCATCCCCCCCACCACAAAAGTGGATTCTCAGCAGGCTCCCATGCTACAATCAAATGAATAGGTCATTCTAACTGCGATAAGTGTGGATGTTTGTGGGATGCCTGAAACAACAAATTAACTACTGTCCTCAGGCAATGACTGACTCATTAACATAGAAGCTCCTCTTTGTTTCAGTGGCTGTAACATACAGCAATGTGGAGAACTTTTAACCCATGTGATTCCACTTTAATTTGAAATACACTATTTAAATGTAACGCATTAGCAAATCCTTTTTGTGGTAAAAATGAGAGAAAATCCTAAAACATAACGCTGTGGTCAACTTCAATTTCACAGAAATAACCATCCTCCTCGTTTCTGGCATTGTCACATTCGTGATGTGGAGATGCCGGCGTTGGACTGGGGTAAAACACAGCAAGAAGTCTCACAACACCAGGTTAAAGTCCAACAGCTTTCTTTGGTAGCAAAAGACACTAGCTTTCAGAGCGCTGCCCCTTCGTCAGGTGAGTGGGAGTTCTGTTCACAAACAGGGCATATAAAGACACAAACTCAATTTACAAAATAATGATTGGAATGCGAGTCTTTACAGGTAATCAAGTCTCAAAGGTACAGACAATGTGAGTGGAGAGAGGGTTAAGTACAGGTTAAAGAGATGTGTATTGTCTCCAGACAGGACAGTTAGTGAGATTTTGCAAGCCCAGGCAAGTCGTGGAGGTTACAGATAGTTTGACATGAACCCAAGATTGACTGATAGCCAAGTTCCGCACACATGAGGATGGCCTCAACCGTGATCTTGGGTTCATGTCACACTATCTGTAATCCCCACGACTTGCCTGGGCTTGCAAAATCTCACTAACTGTCCTGTCTGGAGACAATACACATCTCTTTAACGCTCTCTTCACTCACATTGTCTGTACCTTTAAGACTTGATTACCTGTAAAGACTCGCATTCCAATCATTATTTTGTAAATTGAGTTTGTGTCTTTATATGCCCTGTTTGTGAACAGAACTCCCACTCACCTGATGAAGGGGCAGCGCTCCGAAAGCTAGTGGCTTTTGCTACAAAATAAACCTGTTGGACTTTAACCTGGTGTTGTGAGACTTCTGACTATTGTCACATTCTGCAGCAGTTGGTAGAAATGTGTCTTGTGAAGCAGATGCAATGAAGACTAGTCTCTTCTCACATGTCTAGTTACAGGTGGAGGAGGAGTTTATAACTGCAGTTCCCAGGGTTATGACGGATTTAGACAGAACACCTTAGGTATCATTGCATCTGCACTGCTGGTTGCTAATGACCCTTCTTCTCTGTCTGAAGCATGTAATACAATTTGGACTTGGCAAACAATCCCTTCAGCACCTTGTGTGGTGTTATTTCAATACAAAAAGCAAGACAAATACTGAAGGAAAGCATTAGCAACAAAATACCACAAAATTTCAAAAATAGCAGTGCCCAGCAAAATGGCAAAGCTTCAAACAAAAACTTAATGCATGAGGCAAAACTGTGCAACACTGAACATAAAGCACAAGACAAAACATTTCCCATAAACATATCTTTATGAGGCCTGCTTAAGCAGGTTAGATGCCACAAAGGGTTTGCAGCATACAGTGGGTGGTCCCTTGCTCACAGCTGGGAATTCTGCTCATGACCTTGTTTAAATAAAAATTGAATCCAAAATAAGGCTCACAAATGCTGTAATGTAGTTTTACTTTCCCACAGAATATCAACTTTTGGAAATAGCGTGCAGCCAAAACTGTTGCACGTGGTTGCAGGTCCCCAGCAATGCTTCAAAAATCATGGCTTTAGAAACCTGAAGTTTATTTACCTGTTAAATAAACTTTTAAATTGGTTTTAATAAATGGTCATCAACTCAAAGCATTAAACATATGTCTTTCTTTCCACAGATCATGAGTGTTTGCAGCTGTATAGAACGATGGTTAGGCCACATTTGGAATACTGCGTCCAGTTCTGGTCGCCACACTACCAGAAGGACGCGGAGGCTTTGGAGAGAGTACAGAGAAGCTTTACCAGGATGTTGCCTGGTATGGAGGGTCTTAGCTATGAGGAGAGATTGGGTAAACTGGTGTTGTTCTCCCTGGAAAGACGGAGGATGAGGGGCGACCTAATAGAGGTGTATAAAATTATGAAGGGCATAGATAGGGTGAACAGTGGGAAGCTTTTTCCCAGGTCGGAGGTGACGAACACAAGGGGTCACGGGTTCAAGGTGAGGGGGGCAAGGTTCAACACAGATGTCAGGGGGACGTATTTTACACAGAGGGTGGTGGGGGCCTGGAATGCACTGCCAAGCAAGGTGATTGAGGCGGACACGCTGGGATCGTTTAAGACTTGTCTAGATAGCCACATGAACAGACTGGGAATAGAGGGCTACAAAAGAATGGTCTAGTTGGGCACATGAGCGGCGCAGGCTTGGAGGTCCGAAGGGCCTGTTCCTGTGCTGTATTGTTCTTTGTTTCCACGACCTTCTGTTTTTCACTTAAAATTTTGATTTTGTTTTAAAATTAATGTTATTGGGAACATTTAATTGTATTGCCAAGGTTATGTATAAACAGGTGGAGCGTATTGATTGATTAATTATCTTGAGTACATATAAAGATAGACTTCTGGAGCACTGGGTGTTGGCGATTGAGGTGGTAGTCATATGTAATGTTGCATTCTGTAAATAAATCTGGCATTAAGCAAAAAAATTGGTTCTAGTTTCCTAGTTTACCATCTAGCTTGTAAATGATTGAACAGTTAGCGGGCTGGATATTGCAGTAAAATAACAATGCGCCTAGCAGCACTCAACATAATTTACTGGCTCACAATTCAAATACATTGAACAGTAGTTCTGTGCTTACCTCATAGACGCAGATAAAATTTATCTTTTTAGGGTTTGATAGGTCTTAATTACTGCCAACCAACCTTCCCTGACACTGAAATTTAATTACTACAGAAGTTTGGAGTCTCATTCCTTCAGATTTTAATGTTGTGAATAAAAAAAATCTTATTTTCCTCTTTATCACTTTCTGTGTCTGAGTTGACATTGTATTCAATATTACCAGAATTGAGAGCTTATACAAAGCAGAAAATATCAGACAGGCTGGAAATCTTTTTTTAATAAAGGGAAGGCTAAAGCACGATCTGTTTGTTAGAGGTTTTTAGGATTATGAAAGGGTTTGAGTAAACATAAGAGGAGATGTTTCCACTTGTGGGGGAGAAAAAACTAGGGCCATTAATATAATATAGTCACTTCTTTACTTTGCCATGCCCATTACAGGCATGACGATAATACAAACCCTAAAAGCTATATTTTTAAAAAGCGAATATCAAGAACTGTTTAAGGTGGCTATAGCATATCAGTATCTGACACCAAACAATCTTGAAACTTGAACAAATGTCGAATTAAAATATGGACAATGACAGCCACTTGTAAATTCACACATTCTTTTTGTTAAGGATAGACTGTTAATAGAAAGAACCGTGGATAATAAGGACATTGAAACTCAACGAGTGCTAGATGAATATAAAATGGATCTCATCCACCTTTTGCTGTATTGTGATGGTGCCTCATTGCAAAAACAAAGACCTTGGCTGTCTGAAACTCTCAGGGTGTAAAAAACCATAATAAAATGTTTACCAGTCTATCAAAATACCTTACTTGGTAAAGGACTTTGGACTTGTGACGGGTCAAGTGGATAAGCGGTTTGTTACCTGCTTTTAAATTAGAACAACAGGAACTGCTCTGAAACAGAGACCATCAGAAACACCATCTAAGTCATTGATCCAGCTGCAAGACTCTCCCATCAATCTGTCCCAACCTCAAGTTCATCTAAGAGCCGACCTCCTGCCAATTCCACGGCCCGATCGCTGCTCCCACGGCAATTCTGGGCCAGCCCTGACCTCCAATGCCCCCCCCACCACCGTTCCCACAGCACCCCGATGTCCAGCCCACCCTCCCAGCAGTGGCAATTCCCTCCCCCTACTGCCCACCAGGGTCAGAACCCTCACTAGGAGGCAGCACCCCCCCCCCCCTCCACCTCCAGAAGACCATCACTCCCCCCAGCCTGCTCCAAACGCTGGCCTCCTTCCAACCCAGACCAGTCCCAATGCAGTGTGGCAGCCAGACTCCCACCCCCACCAATCACCCCTAGCCCCCACCCACAATAAGCCCCACCCCCTTGGCACTGCCCGGTGGGCACTGCCAAGGTGCCCCCTTGGCATGGACGCTTTGCTCCTTGGGCAGTGCCAGGGGGCATAGGCTGGCACTGCCAGGGTGCCCATGCAAAGAGTGCCTATGCCAAGGAAGCACCATCTCCTCCCCGGCTGACCCCCTGGGGGGCCCAGATTGCCCCCCCCTTCACTCCGATGGGGTCTCCCGCTAGTTGCCCGAACATGGGGAGCTGCTCTAAACCCCGCCAGAATGAAGTACTCCTGGCAGAGTGGGAGATGCTATCGAGCCCGGCATGGAACTTGCTAGGCCCGATAATGAAATGCAAAATATATTTAAAATACATTTTAAAAAGATTCAAATGACTTACCTCTCTTCCCGCCGGTTTCCAGCGTGGTCTTGACTGCGACTGTTCTCCAGCTCTGGGAGATACGCATGCGTTCCCGGCGCATGCGCAAATCCCGGAAAAAGGCCAACACACGATTCTCCCGACTGGACCCACCAGAAAAGTTGCGGGTCGCAATGGGAGAATTGGGCCCGTAATATGCAAATTTGATGTTTTATGGGGTGAAAAAATCCCCATTGATGAAGTGCTGACAACAGGAAAAGTGGTAGCTGTCCAATTGGATCTTGTCAATTTGCATACTACTTCTGAGTCCTTACTCATAAATCATTTAATACCCTTTTTACAGCTATTTGGTGTCCCAAAGCAGTTCACAGATATAATCAGACAACATTGTTGCTGAGCCAAAGAAGGAAATATGACCATAAATAGATTTAAAAGTCTTGTTGCTTTAAGGCAGGTCTTAAAAAAGAAAAAGTTGGAAGGCATCGAAGTACAGGAAGGAATTTCAACAGCTCACATCCTAGAAAGTTGAAGGCACAGCAACCAACGGTGGGGATGAGAGTGGGAAATATGCAAGAGCATTAAAGTTGCAGGAGCACAGAGTTCTCAGAGGGTAATCATTGAATCCCTACAGCACAGAAGGAGGTCATTCGGTCCATCGAGTCTGTACCAACCACAAACCCATTCAGGCCCTATTCTTGTAACCCACATATTTACCCTGCCAATCCCCTGACTCTAGGGCCAAATTAGCATGGCCAATCAACCTAACCCGCACATCTTTGGACTGTGGGAGGAAACCGGAGCACCCGGAGAAAACCCACGGAGACACGGGAAGAATGTGCAAAACCCACGGAGACACGGGAAGAATGGGCGGCACGGTAGCAGTGGGCGGCACGGTAGCAGTGGGCGGCACGGTAGCATGTGGGCGGCACGGTAGCACAGTGGTTAGCACTGCTGCTTCACAGCTCCAGGGTCCTGGGTTCGATTCCTGGCTCGGGTCACTGTCTGTGTGGAGTTTGCACATTCTCCTCGTGTCTGCGTGGGTTTCCTCAGGGTGCTCCGGTTTCCTCCCACAGTCCAAAGATGTGCGGGTTAGGTTGATTGGCCAGGTTAAAAATTGCCCCTTAGAGTCCTGGGATGCGTAGGTTAGAGGGATTAGTGGGTAAATATGTGGGGGTAGGGCCTGGGTGGGATTGTGGTCGGTGCAGACTCGATGGGCCGAATGGCCTCCTTCTGCACTGTAGGGTTTCTATGTTTCTATGTTTCCACACAGACAGTGACCCGAGACCAGAATCGAACCCGGGTCCCTGGTGCTGTGAGGCAGCAGTGCTAATAGGGACAAAGAAAGTAACAGAGATAAAGAAGGGTGAGCCTATGAAGGGATTTGAATATGAGGATAAGAATTTTAAATTGGAAGCATTGCGAACTAGGAGCCAATGTAGCTCAGTAAGCACTGACTGTTGTTCCAAGCAAGTATTACCATACAGCTCTTTAAATGTTTATCATGCATGGTGTTAAAATAGGTCGCAAATTCTGTTTGCAACTCACTACTGAAACCATAGACATGTTGCCATCTTAAAACGTTTTTACCTCCAAAAATTGATAAAACTTTGCTTCACACGTTCTCACACACAATAAGCAGCAGCATGGCCACTTGATGGTCATTGTATGTGCTGATCACACTTTTAACATTTCAGCAGTACTTTCTCAATTTCAGCAGAGGGTGCAATATAAAAAGAGTTGACCAGAACTGGAGGAAGACTCCAGAACAACAAATCCTTGACTGCCTTCAAGGAGTCTACATTAGAAATCTTCAGAATTGAGAAGGTGGAATGTTAAAGCTGAGGCAAAACACAAGCTGAGAGCTATCATCGTCCTTCTTGTGTTCTTCTTTCTCTGCCAACTCATTTACACATTCAATCGGGCAGAATTACAGGGCCACAATTTTACCATATTAATACCCATGACAATCTATTCCAGCCACATTGTACTACTGAGTACATCCTTGGTATACCCAATGGTGTTCATTGGAATAGAAGCCTGGGCAGCAACAAGGTCCAACTCCAACACAGGTAAACCTTCCAAGTATTTATTTTATCCTCTTCTGTTTTAAGAAACTGCTTCCTGAATGTGACTGACCTTTAAATACAAATGTTATGTGGATGAGGTAATGGTACTTTGTGAATCAGATGTTAGCATGGCAACACTATTCGAGTTAACTTGCATCAGACTGAATTCATAAACAAAACTCTCACACACGGACTGGAGCGATTCAAGATGGCATCTCACCAACACCTTCTCAAAGGCAACTAGAGGTGGGCAATAAATGCTGGCCTAGCCAGCATTGCCCACATCCCGTAAATGAATATAAAAAAACATTTGTACATTACACAAGTGAAACAACAAGGAACACCGGTTGGTAAATCTAGCTCTATATCGTAAGGATAACATGTGTAGAGTGATTGACAGCCTGAGAATAATTGATTTTAAATAACAACTACTGTTGAATAAAATTAAAGGAAACAGTTTAGTGTACAAGTGATAGACAAAGTAAAACAAGATTTACCTCCATTCCTCGGTTGATGGCTAGTTTTGCTAATCTCACTGCAATAGGCCCCTGGTAAGAAATCATGAGCACTAGTTAAGTTATCTCAAAAAACTTAGAACACACACATGGTATACTATACTAGCACACAGCTATACATCAACAAATAAAGTAATATATAATATAAAATAAAGGTCAGTCTATCATTCAACCCAATATAACTAAATTCATAAAATAGAAAGAGGACAGCTGTTTCGACATACATGTTAAATATATTTGATCAGTTTAAAGAGCAAGTGAACTGTACTTACACAAATGAGTAGCAAGTTCTTGGTATTTATTTATTTAAGCGAATTGAACTCCTTTCCCAAATGCTACTATCAATTATCTAGCAATCTGTAATTCCAGGGACTAATAGGATGGAGATATGTCCCTGCGATTTCTTACAAAGTGAACCCTTGCTCTTTATCTTGCCATTGAATGATGATATCAGAGAATAAATAAAGGGATAGATGCTATTTATAATAAACCTCAGTCTTTATCAACCATACAAAATAATGCAATGCATAAAATTGAAAGAAACAGCTATTTCTATTTGCATCATATATATTTAACTAAATCTAAAACAAAAAGGGAATTCAGGTAGTGAGTTACCTAGAGGCATGCCAATAACAAAAACCTGAGTTTATATAGCATTTTTAACTTAGGCAAATATCCCACGGCACTTCACAGGAGTGTAGCCAAACAGAAATTGGTACAAGGTTAACATGGACATATTAAGACAATGATTAGAAGTTGGGTCAAACATGTCAGTTTTCAGAAGGGTCATCATGTGGTTACATGAGCACGTGCCCACATGAGCACGTGCCCAAAAGCTATGGGAAGAAACTGCCAGGGAGGCAATGGCCTAGTGGTATTATTGCTAGACTATTAATCCAGAAACTCAGCTAATGTTCTGGGGACTCGGGTTCAAACTCCGTCATGGCAGATGGTGGAATTTGAATTCATTTAAAAAATCTAGAATTAAGAATCTACTGATGACCATGAAACCATTGTCGATTGTCGGAAAAACCCATCTGGTTCACTAAAATGACGTCCTTTCCTGGTCTGGCCTACATGTGACTCCAGAACCACAACAATGTGGTTGACTCTCAACTGCCCTCTGAAATGGCCGAGCAAGCCATTCAGTTCAAGGGTGACTAGGGATGGGTAATAAATGCTGGCCAGTCAGCAACGCTCATGTCCCACGAATGAATAAATAAATTTAAGGTGACATGGGAATGTGCAGCCAAAGCTGGTCAAAGAAACTGGCAAGGCCAGGGATATGGAGAACTTGCAAAACTTAATGGCAGGACTTCATTAACACCATGTAGTTCCATTACCAAACAAACAACATAGCCAGTGGACATAAAAGATCTCCAATGGCAGGAGGACGTAGTTGGGGGCCCTTTAGGCATGGTCCCTAGCAATCACATAGTGAGGAAGCTTATGATTGGGACTGGGAAGGGTGGTCGTGATTAGAAGGAGAGGAACAGCAACACCAAAGAATTCCTTGAGGGCCAGGAAAAGCATCCCCATCCACCAGGAAAGCTAAAAGAGCTAATGGAGCTTACAGGCTCAACTGCTCTTTCACTGTCAAATTTCCTGACCACTGGGGAAATCTTGGCAGGAACAATAGATTTTAAATTTGGTTTTAAATTGCACTATGGGAGCCTTATTTAAATATGTTAATTAAGACGCATGACTCAGATTAGAAAATGTGGGGTCAGAGGACAAGTAGCAGAATAAATAACATTGCTACAAAACAGAAATATCAAGTATAGTTTAAAGGTAGTTAATTAAGTTAGCCAAAGGTATGAAGTGGTGTTGCAAAGGATTGGTTTTAGGAACACTGCTATTCAAAATTTAGATAAATGATTTGCACAATTTCAAAATTTCTGGTGATATCAAATTAACTGATGTTGTTAATGCACATTAATAGGTCATTACCGTAGACAAATTTAGTGTGTTTTCTGATTATTCATGATCTATGCGTTGTGTGTGTTAGATGGATGCAATTTCTTACTCGGAGAGTGATTGTTCATAATTAAATAATTCCAGCAGCAAGCATTTCGAGTGTTTCAAAATAAAGAAGATTATTGATTATCCCATGCTTGCCCCAGGGGTTTAAAACATGACATCTCACTCACTTGCATCAAATACACTATGAAATCAGACAAAGATTGAATACAGATGCAGAAAAAATAATGCAATTACAAATCATAATTTTCTTTCATGGAAGGCCTGTAGTTTCTTAGATTAGTTAATGCTTTTAGTTGAAGTGATAGCCTTGTAAGCAGAGGATTCTTTGCAAGCTCTGAGGGTTTTTGTAATTGTAATTCTAGGAGGTTGGTTCTCAGGTGAACATGAAGTTCGAACTGGTTGGGTAGAGTCCTTCTCATACTCTGAAGCTTGTTTATTATCTTAGCTGCATAGTTGACTTGCAGCTGGTTCAATGCTGTCAGATGGATTTGGGTGGAGCTCTATCTCTGCAAGCAGCTTTTGTGATTTTAAAAACTGACAGAAAACAGAGCCATGCTCATGATGTGACTTTACAAGTTCAAAGTCCTTTGTCCAAAGAAAGGTGATTACACATCCTGTGTTGTCATTTGACGGTTTGACATTCATTCTGTCTAGTTTGGATGAGGGGCCATTATATTACAATGAAAGGTTAATGTGATCCATTCACATTCATTTAATAGATATTGGGCATGATTTTCCCGGCCTGCTGCGCTGCGCTGATTTCCCTACTGACAGATCAGCGCATACGCAGTGGCCCGCGCAGCACACTAATACCGCCCTCTCAGGTGGGATTAGACCCGTTCTCCCGTTTTTCCGCTCATTGGGCAGTTAGTTTCTTTTTGGGAAAATGACCCCTATTGAGTTTCGATGGCTTGCTTATTCACGATAAAAAGATGAGTCAGTTTGAATGCTATAGTTCTTTTTGTTGCTGGCCCATCCTGAGACAAAGGAATGTGTGAATTTCTCAGATAGCTGTGAATGTTGATAGTTAATTAGATATTTGAGACTCAGGACAATGTTACAGAATGTTAAATGTTACATGTTTGCAGTGGCCATTTTAATAGACTGCTTATGTTAAGAATCTTAATGTATTGTCTAAAGGTTCAAAATATACTGGAGCCCCTCCACTGCATGGGAAAAATGGAATCTGTGATGACATTTTACATGGTTTCATTGTGAAGCAAGAGAAAAATATACACATTCACTTTCTCATTCACACCAAGTAACCTGAGACTGCTATCGTTTCTCTGTCACATTCTGCTTTCTTACAATCCCCAGTTAGGTGCTATCTGGTGAACATTTATTACTATCTGCACACGGATGTTCAGGAAAAGTAACTCTACTATACACATGATTCTCAAGGCAGTTAGCAATTGGGGAATGTTCAAAATCCATGCTGGTTCCTAGGAAGAGATCAGATTTGCATGCTGGATTCTGTTTGGAAGCTTGTAATATATAAATTATATTGACTGCTTTGTTGTAATATCTCTTAAACCTTCCATGGTTGCTTCCACAACCCAGGCATCTAGTAATTTAAATTTTGGTCCACTGATGAACTGTATCTCTTGGGTGTGGTGTGAATAGCCTTTAGACCCTTGTGAAGTGTCTGGATTCTCCCCTTGCATCCTACTGTCAGTGGCCTTGGAAATTGAATTGCTGCGTTCAAGGGGATTTAAATTTTCAACCCTGTGATGGTTCAGTGGTTAATTTTGTATTAGCTGCACTTCCCTTGTGGCTTTCGCAAGGAGTACAGGGAGTCTTCACTGAAGTTGTGGTTGTGTTCCTGAAAATCACAACCTTAAATGAAATGATTTTAAGTGAATCATACATTCCCACAGGAATCAATGGCCGGAATTCTCCAGCCATTCACGCCCGCCACTGCTGCCAGCAAGAACATAGAACTTGGTGCTCAGCCAAATCTCCGTTCACTGCAGTGGGACCAGTGAATCCTGCTGACGTGAACGGCCAGAGAATGCCACCCAATGTTAAAGCCAGAGTTAGTTTCTTTTGGACTTTTCTCACCTGGAAGAAACAATGACAAGTTGAAATACGATACCATACATGTACAGCATTCATAGCTGAAATAACTTGCAAATTAAAATAAATCAAACATTACAGAAATACAATATACATTACAATACCTTTTTTGAAATTGCACTCACTGACAGTACCTATAGATTGACCAGGCTCCATGTAGTGGCAGGAGTTGGTTGGTGCAAGTAGTCCAGGACTACCTGCACCAATCAACCGCTGCCAATAGATGACTAGATGAAGCCCAGTATTTCAATGTGAGTTCAGAATGCCGGCGTGGAAGCACTGCGGAAAAGGTCATGTGAGCAGACATGCCACAGTCTGTGGCAAGTTTTGTTAAAATGAACCTGGTAATTTAAGTGGACATATTGATTATTTTATTAACAGCATTAAAGTGAAACAATGCTGAAGTTCGTCAAATTAAGTGGAAGCTAACACCCTGTATCTTTGCAAATTGCTCTTTCTTTCCTTGGAGTATGTGATTCAAACAAGTCGTTTTCCCTTTTTTTGCAAGAAGGCTTGTGTGTTATTGTGGCCCCTTTAAGAAGTCGATCCCTGAGGGCCACGTGATTAGAACAGACCCTATGGAGTGGCAGTATGGGAATTCAAGCCAATTGGGTGCAAGGACATGCATCAGTGGTTGGGGATGATCCTCAGTTGGAGCCAAGTTGGAGTGGAGAATCTAGTTCTGTCAGACCGTTGTTTGTATATAAGTTTTTTTAAAGTTTATTTATTAGTGTTACAAGTAGACTTACATTAATACTGCAATGACGTTTCTGTGAAATCTCCTAGTCGTCACACTCCGGCATCTGTTCGCTTACACTGAGGGAGAATTCAGCATGACCAATGCACCTAACCAGCATGTCTTTTGGACTGTGGGAGGAAACCAGAGCACCAGGAGGAAACCCATGCAGACATGGGGAAAATGTGCAGATTCTGTACAGACAGTGACCCAAGCCAGGAATTGAATCCGGGTCCCTGGCGCTGTGAGGCAGCAGTGCTAAACACTATTTATCATTGGTAATTAATACCTCTATACTTCAAGCCACAACAAGTCACCTTCAATCTATTACAGCTTGGTAGGTAATCTGTCCTGCCCCCATCCCATTTGAGTCTGGTACTTTCAAGGCTATGGACACAGTCCTGACCATAGCTCCCCTTGTTGGTTTCATAACAAAAGGAAGTTCCCTCTTATTTACCTGAGCTTGCCACACTGGAAGCAAGCAGCCTGTAATCCTGCTGGTTTACTTTCCAGATTCTTGCTTTTTAAATTTGGGGAGTGATCTGCCCTGTCCTCTCTATTCTCTTTTCTTCTGGGGTCTATTTCTGTTCCATTGCTGGTAAGAGTTGCTAGCTGCAAATGTGTTTTGGTTTAGAGGTTTATGGGTCATATCACAGTCATCAACCATGACAGCCTCATTTCTGACCTTGGAAACCTTAGTTTCTCTTCTGAGGTATGGGAGACAGTTTTAAAACACCTCCACCAATATATTTCTCTTAACCCTTCGCAGCAGCAGTCAATTTTTAGGGCTCAGACCCACCAGTTAAATGCTGTTTAATTTTCTCAAATTTCAGGAAGGTCCGGGTTGGCTTTTTACAGGAGTTCTGGAATTGTTCATGGTTTGCCTCTGGAACAAGTTCATAGGCACTGAGACTAGCTGTCTTTGTCTGGTCATAACTGGCAGAGTCCTCAGTACTTATCATGGAATAAACCCCATGCTGGCCTTGTATCTGGAGTGCCCAAAACTCTGCTGCCCATTGTAATTAAGCAACCAGTTTTTCAAAGGCTGTAAAGTAAGTTTCCACATTCTCCTCTTCAAACTTAAGATCAAAGCAGGAATATTTGAGGAAATCAAAATTTGTCTCTGACTTAAGGGTATTTAAGTTGCCACTAGGTAAGGTCATGGTCTCCGTAGCTGCTGCAATCTGCCTCAGTTCCTGATGTTTCTGTGCCTGCAACTCTCTCTCAAGCATACTCTCTCTTGAAATTCTCTTTCCTTCTGTTTTTGCTGACATTCTAACTTTAGCCTTCACTCTTCTAGACGAATTTTGGCTAAGTCTTATAAACAGAGGATTCTCAGTAAGCTGGTCTGTTTCAGGCTGTGTGTCTTTCACCATTCTGAATCTGGAGTGAGACCACAATGCTCAGACAGCATCTTTAGTACCATGGTTAACCATGCTTTATTGCATATATTCAGTTCTACATATGACTTTTAGATATTTTATGTTTAGGAATGCTATCTGTTGCCAAGTTAAGTCTTCCTCATACAGGAGTGCTTTCACGTTGATATTAGCCATCCCAGTTTCTATTGTTAATGCTGTAACCCCTTTAGTTTATTTTTCTGTCCATGTTACATTTCTTTATCTACTTACAATTCAATTAAAAGTCAGATTTGGTTTATTTATAGTTGAACAGTCCGGGATAGTGGTACTCAATTTGTCATGGTCAAGAATTATTTCTTTTCTTACTGTCCATGATCAAGATGTTCTGTATGCAAAGTGGGTGTATTTTCTTACCCTCAGAATATTGTTCCAATTTAACTAATTCAGCAGCAATTTTTCTGTGAGTTTTAAAGTAAAGTTATCTATTATCCCATACTTGCACCACAGGTGCAAACACACCTGTCCGACAAACGTTATCACTTGCACAAAGATTGGATATAGATGAAGGAAAAAAACAATATGATTAGAAGGTGTAATTGTCTTAGTCTCTCTTTTGCGGTAGGCCTATAGTTTCATAGATGAGTTGATGCTTTTAGTTGAAGCGATGGCCTTATAAGCAGAGGATTCTCAGTAAGCTGCAATATTGTTTGCAGTTGAATTTCCAGGTGGTTGATTCAGATGCACTTAAAGTTGGACAGGTTGGGGAGAGTCCATCTCACATTTACAAGGTATGTTTGTTCATTACCTTGGCTGCTGGTTGCTTGCAGCTAGTTTCATGCCTTCTGATGAATTTGGATAGAACTTTGTCTCTGCGAGCAGCTTTTGCTGTTTTTAAAGGCTGCATCACGTGGCATGTAAAAGTTCAAAGTCTTTTGTTCAAAGAATGGCAACGTGTTGATTATACATCCTGTGTTTTTGTCTGACAGTTTGAAATTCATCCTGTCTAGTTTGGATAAATACATCACAATACAATGAAAGGTTTTTGGGATCCATTTCACATTCATCTAATACATTGAGTTTTGATGTTTTATTTGTCCACGATGAAACAAAAAGATGAGTCTGATGGAATGCCATAATTCTTTTTATTGATGGTCCATCCTCAAACAAAGGGATGTGGGGAATATTTCAGATAGCTGTGGATTAATTAAGAATTGCTTGAGCCTCAGGACCATATGGCCCAGAATGCTAAAGGTCACATGATTTGCACTAGCCATTTTAATAAACTGTGTTAAAAAATTTTAAATCATTGTTTGAAGCGTTATCACAGACTGGAGCATGACATCATAAAGAAAAGCAAATAAAGGAATGGGTTCATTTCTGGAGAGATAGAATTGAAAAGCAGAGTGTTACATTAAACTTGTATGGAACCTTGGTTAGACCACAATTGAGTACTGTGAACAGTACTGCTCATCATAATGTTGTAATACAGTAAACACCACAGCCAATTTCCACACAGCAAACTTCCACAAACAGCAATGTGAAAATGACCAGAAAATGTGTTTTTGTGATGTTGATTGAGGGATAAACATTGGCCAAGACACTGGAGATAATCTCCCGGTTTTTCTTAAAATAATGCCATGGGATATCTTACATCCACCCCAAAAGTCAGATGGGACCTCAATTTAACATCTCAGAACCAGACTTATGACAACACTTGAAAAGAGAAGATTGAGGATTTGCCTGATTGAGGTCTTTAAGATTACGAAAAGGGATGATATAATAGCGGTAAAGAAGATCGTTCCACTTGTATAGAAATTGAGCCATAAATATAAGATAGTCATTAATAAATCCAATAGGGAACTCAGGAGAACCCTATTATCCAAATATGTTAGAATATGCAACTTG
This sequence comes from Mustelus asterias, assembly GCF_964213995.1. Taxonomy (NCBI): domain Eukaryota; kingdom Metazoa; phylum Chordata; class Chondrichthyes; order Carcharhiniformes; family Triakidae; genus Mustelus; species Mustelus asterias. The sequence continues at coordinate 58,359,220 of NC_135806.1, read as the reverse complement.
CTACCAATAGGGAACTCAGAATCAAGAAGTAGTTGAGACAACCAGCAAAGATGCTTTTCTGGGGGGTTTGGAGGAATCTCCCATTTGGAGCATAAACACTGGCATGGACTGTTGACTCAACTTGCCAGTTTCTGTGTTGTAAATGCTGTGCAAGTGCCCACCTGTCTAAGTGGAACACCCGGATGCCCCAATATCCACTAACATAAAAAAAAAATGACAGGCACATTCATGAAGGGGGTCACATTCTGTGTATTTAACTTTTTGAATCTCTCCCATCCCTTAAGGGGACATGGTGGGGGCAGGCAGAGGGGGGGCGGGGGGGGGGGGGGGCTGTGCTGCGTACCAAGGGTCTTATATCTATTTAGCACCCTTCATGTGCAGGATGTTCCAAACCCAATTTATTATTTTTAGAGTGTAGTCACTGTTAGTCTATAGGCAAATGTTACAAATAGTTTATGCAAAACATAAATCCAATAACCAGCACTTAGGTCAGTGGTTCCCAAAGGGTGCGGCGTGCCACACTGGTGCGGCAAGAGAGGATGGCAAGTGTGGCGGGAAGATTCAAGGACAATCAAAGAAACATTTAAACATGGATTAGATATTTTTCCAAAGCGATTGTTTTATACTTTCTGGATGTCCCATGATCATATTATAAAGTAGTTGTGTTCTATGTTATGAATCAAGCACTGCTAGGAGTTTTTTTTTGTTTTTGACTGTATTTCTTATCAATAAAAAATTCGGTGTGCCGCGAGCAAATTTTTATTCCGAAAGTGCGGCCCAGTGAAAAAGGTTTGGGAACCACTGACTTAGGTGAATGACTAGTCAGCTTTGGCTGAGGGGTTGAGGGAATATTATACATCCACCTGAACAGACAGACAATTTGGGCAGGATTTTCTGACCATTCCTGCCAGTGTGATCTTCTGGTCTCACTGACAGCAACCCTCCCGCTGCTGGTTCCCTATCGGCAGAGGGTGCGAACAATAAGAAGCCCTGTTGACAATAGCAGAACAGTATGATCTCACCATTGGCCAATGGTGAGCCACCTCTGCAGCCACAAAACGTGCTACGGAAAATCCTGCCCTTAATCTTGTAACATCTCATTTGAAGGGCAACAAAAGAGTTCTCCCTCCCTCAGTAGTACACTGAAATGTTAGCCTAGATTATATAACTAAATCCTGAAATACTGCTTGAACTCATGATCTTCTGACTCTCAATGATGAGGTATAATCAATATGCATCTCTTAAATTGGACTGAGCCAACAACATATCACTTGTAGGGTAAGCCATATTCCCTGAATCATGGCACAGCGTGTACACACACAGAAGTGTTTTTCAGATCACAATTTTGATAAGAATTATCAGTTTTTTCAGTGGTATTAATATATTTATAAAATGTACAAAACTGAAAAATTCCTTTAAACATTAGTTCCGGAAACCAAATGTTAAAAGATCGATGTACCTGAGGTATAAATTCTTTTGCGAGAGATAATCCCCTGTGATACGCTGCATCTCCTGCTTCATTCTGTTCCACAGCGTGACTAACCAGACCAATTGCTTTTGCTTCAGCGCCGTCAAGCACTCGTCCAGAAAAGATAAGTTCCTTTGCCAGTGATACTCCTATAATACGAGGAAGACGCTGCGTGCCACCTATTTTGAAAATAGGACAAAATTGTTTCAATTAACTTTTATCATGATCCAAATTTCTACCTCTCAGCAGCCCTCAAAGATTTAGGAACATACTCCAAGCCCACTCTCTCAGAAGGTACGCAACTTAACTCGTGTTGCAAATAAAATATATTAAACAAACTAGACAAAAAAATGTAATGATTCTTGGAAGTTTGAAATAAAATACTTTGTTATGGACTAGCTTGTGTTACATTTTTTAATAAGAAAAGTCTCTAGACAAGGCATTTCTGTTTAAAGTAAACCTCTTTTTATGGAAGAAGATAATACATATGCCAGAAACCATGCAGGGTGTCCTGGGTCAAGTTGCACTGGATTGTCTCTTAGGTCAGTTTTAAGTCAAACCCATAGTTTTAGTCTGGAGCTTCTCTGGAGTTGATCTTTTTCATTGATATCACCAAAGTGGCTTCACAGAGATAGTCTCCATCAAGTGTCAGAGTGACACTTTGAATGATCTCTAACGTATATTGCTGCCCTGTTTTCCAACAATAGGTTGAAAAAGTTTTCAAAAACTACTCAACAAGAGTAATTCTCCCTCCACTTTCCTTAACAATAAGGTTTTGGTTGTGTTTTATGATTGTTAGAATAGCTTGACAATGACAGCATATGTATATTTTGATTGGTTCCTGTGACCTGCAGTGAAAGGTGCATTTCTGCAGTCAATCATTGGACTGAACCTTCCTAGAAGACCAAAAGAAATAGGAGCACATGCAGATCGCATACCGTATGCAATCTCACTGAAATTCTGAATAGACTTGAGGGGCTAAATGGCCTGCTCATGCTCCTATGTTTGCTGAAGAGCAGGAGTGGGTCTACAGGTCCTTGTGCCTTCTGCACCACTCACAAAGATCTTATGAACATACAAATTTGGAGGCCACTCGGCCCCTCAAGTCTGCTCTGACATTCAATAAGACCATGGCTGATCTGATTGTAACTTCAACTCCACGTTCCTGCCTACCCTCGATAACCTTTCACCCCCAGGTTAATCAAGAATCTACCTAGCTCTGCTTTAAAAATATTCAAAGATTCTGCTTCCACTGCCTTTTGAAGGAGAGAATTCTTCCCGGAGACAGACTCTCAATGCTCAGAGAAAAAAATTCTCATCTCTGTCTTAAATGAACAATCCCTTTTTCAATCAGTGAGCCCTAGTTCTAGATTCTCCAACACGAGGAAACATGCTCCCCATATCCATCACATCAATGCTCCTCAGGATCTTAAAGGTTTTGATCAAGTTGCCTCCTACTCTTCTAAACTCTGATCGACGGAAACTTAGAGGGTGATTCATTGCGACCCGCAAATTTTCTGGCAAGTCCGGTCGGGAGAATTGTGTGTCGGCCATTTCGCGGGATTCACGCGTGCGTTCCTGACGCATGCGCGTCTCCCAGAGCCGCACAACAGTCGCAGTTGGGACCACACTGGAAACCGGTGGGAAGAGAGGAAAGTGATTTAAATATATTTGTAATGTATTTTTAAAACATTTTACATGTCATTATTGGGCCTGGCACATAACTTGCCGGGCCCCATGGCAGCTCCAGGCACAACCTCAAACAGACCATTGACGGCAGCAAACTACCCAGCCTTCAGGAGAACAGTGACCACGACACCACACAACCCTGCCACAGCAACCTCTGCAAGACGTGCTGGATCGACATGGATGCCATCATCTCACGTGAGAACATCATCCACCAGGTACACGGTACATACTCTTGCAACTCGGCCAACGTTGTCTACCTGATATGCTGCAGGAAAGGATGTCCCAAGGCATGGTACATTGGGGAAACCATGCAGACGCTACGGCAACGGATGAATGAACACCGCTTGACAATCACCAGGCAAATTTAGGTGGGAATTATACTGTAAATGGCAGAACCCTGAAGAACATTAACATAGAGAGGAATCTGGGCGTGGAGGTCCACAGTTCCCTAAAAGTGGCAACACAGGTGGTCAAGGTGATCAAGAAGGCATATGGCATGCTTGCCTTCATCGGCCAGGGCATTGAGTACAAGACTTAGCAAATCATGTTGCAGCTATATAAAACCTCGGTTAGGCATTTAGAGTACTGCGTGCAGTTCCGGTTGCCATACTACCAGAAGGATGTGGAAGCTTTGGAGAGACAAAGAAGATTCACCAGGATGTGGCCTGGTCTCGAGGGCTTTAGCTATGAGAAATTGAATAAACTACGATTGTTTTCACTGGAAAGACAGAGGCTGAGGGGAGACCTGATAGAGGTCTACAAAATTATGAGAGGCGTAGACAAGGTGGACAGTCAGAGGCTTTTTCCCAAGGTGGAGGTGTCAATTACAAGGGGGCACAGGTTCAAGGTGAGAGGGGGAAAGTTTAAGGGAAATGTGCGGGGAAAGTTTTTCATGCAGAGAGTGGTGGCGCCTGGAACGTGCTGCCAGAGGAGGTGGTGGAAGCAGACACATTAGCAACATTTAAGAGGCATCTGGATGGGTACATGACTAGGGAGGGATTAGAGGGATACAGTCTGAGTAAGGGCAGAAGGTTTTTTAGTTTAATTAGGGCATCATGATCGGCACGAGCTTGAAGGGCCTGAGGACCTGTTCCTGTGCTGTACCTTTTTTTGTTCTTTATGTCATCCCCTACACCATGAGTATTTATTTTACACAATAACCTTTATTGTGGCACCTTATCCAATGCCTTCTTGAAATCTAAATACAGGACAACCACCAGTTCCCGTTTATTTTATCCACAGCATATGTGACTCCTTCAAATAACTCAAATAAATTGATTAAAAATTATTTCTGTTTCACAAAACTATGTTGACTCTGTCTGATTGCCTTGAATTTTCCAAGTGTCCTGCTAAAACATCTTTAATAATTGTTCTAATGTTTTCAGATGGCAGATGTTGGGCTAACTCGCCGATAGTTTCCTGCTTTCTGTCTCCCTCCCTTTTTGAATAAAGGAGTTACATCTGCTGATCACAGATGATCGTCCACATAAACTTTATTTCCCACTAGATTTCCATAACCTATGATTCTCTTCGTATTCAAAAATATTTCGATCTCAGCCATGAATTTGCTCTCAACAACGGAGAATCCACAGCTCTCAAGGGCAGAAAATTCGTAACATTCTTAACTCCCAGTGAAGAATGTTCTTCTCATGTCAGTCTTAAATAGTTGATCCCTTATCCTGAGGTTTACCTCTAGACTTTCCAGCCAGGGGAAATAGCCTCTCAGCATCCATCCTGACAAACCCTCTCAAAATCATATATATTTTAATGAGATCACCTCTCGTTCTTCTAAATTCTGTAGCATATAGGCACTTTCTGCTTAATCTGTCTTTACAAGACAACCCTCTCATCCCAGGAATAAATCTAGTAACTTTTGTTGCATCTCTCCTATGGCATCCTTTCTTGGATACAGAGACCAAAACAGTATGTAACACTATTGGTGTGGTCTCATTAGTCATGTGCAATTGCAGCAAGTTCTGCTTACTCTTATATTCCAACCGCTTTGCAATTGTATTTCTGAGTGTTGAGAAGTTAAGAAACCAGAGCTTGAGGATTGCTTTCACTTTACCTAAAGATTCTTTGAAAAACAGCATGAATGTAACATAAACTGTCGACTCAGCATTCGCTATAGAATTTCAGCTGAAGCTGCTGCTGATTAGAGGGCTGTTTATATGTACAGGACATCTCATTCTATTGATGCGTATTTTTTCCCCTCCTCAGCTCAAGCTAAGATGCTGTCAGCGAGTTCCACTGAAAATTCCTGTCTGTTTTTCATTTTCTGATAAGTTTATGAGCACATACAATAATACATGAACCATGAACAGGAGGGACCGGGCCACTAACAGACAGTTGCTCAGTGCAATAACATTTTCAATCTGTGGGCAAATATCACATGATCGAACCTCCAGGAGTGCAACAAAGTAGAATCAGCAACTACATTTCCAGAAAACAAATAGTCTCGTTATTAAAATTGACAAAAACCTTCAAACAGCAGAGAGTGAGCAAGCACAGAGTGTGGGCTTCGTAAGCAGTATACTTTGTTTTGATTTGATTTATTATTGTCACATGTATTAGTATACAGTGAAAAGTATTGTTTCCTCGCGCCATACAGACAAAACATACCATTCATAGAGAAGGGAAGGAGAGAGTGCAGAATGTAGTGTTACTGTCATAGCTGGGGTGTAGAGAAAGATCAACTTAGTGCGAGGTAGGTCCATTCAAAAGTCTGATGGCATCAAGGAAGAGGCTGTTCTTGAGTTGGTTGATACGTGACGTCAGACTTCTGTATCTTTTTCCACAATGGAAGAAGGTGGAAGAGATTATGTCCAGTGTGCGTGGGGTCTTTAATTATGCTGGCTGCTTTTCCGAGGCAGCGGGAAGCATAGACAGAGTCAATGGATGGAAGGTTGGATTGCGCGATGGATTGGGTTACATTCACGACCTTTTGTAGTTTCTTGCAGAGCAGGAACCATACCAAGCTGTGAAGCAAGTTGGGAATTTGGTGCAAGTGGGTAGTAGGTATTTGTCAAACTGTAATTTAGATGAACACAATCTGATTTAGAACTCCAAAACCACAAACGAACCTGCAAGCTAGTTAAGATACCTCGTTAACAAAGTGCCTGGCAGTAGTAGCTTTCTGGCAAGTGACTGGAGATTGCCTGAATAAGGATTAATTAGTGTAGCAGGAAGTTGATTTAGCAGTTGTAATTTGGGTGCAAGTCATAAGCTCTCTATATAAGTAAGCAGAATTTGCTACAGCAGAGAGCTTTGTGAAGCGAGCGCAAAGTCAGGAATTTGGTGCAAGTGGGATTTTTTTTACTATTCATTCATGGGATGTGGGCTTCACTGGCTAGGCTAGCATTTATTGCCCATCCCTAATTGCCCTCAAGAAGTTGGTGGTGAGCTGCCTTCTTGAACTGCCGATGTGGTACAGGTATACCCACAGTGCTGTAAGGTAGGGACTTCTAGAATTTTGACCCAGAGACAGTGAAGGAACGGTAATATATTTCCAAGTCAGGATAATGAATGACTTGGAGGGTAACTTCCAGGTGTTGGTGTTTTTGGTGCAGAGGGGGAATGAGGTACTTCTTTTTATTCTTTTGTTTTTCTCCAGCAGCTGGCGAATATTACACTTTTGTTTCCAAGCTACAACACTGTAACTTCCTATTACTTTAACTAACTACTTGAAATTTAGTTAAGTAATCAAATAAATAAATAAGGTTGTCAGACAGACATGGCAGGGCAGATGCTGTAACTATAGCATGTAGGAGTTTGTGGAGAGCACTGTGATCCTCAATAAGCATATCAGCAGCAAGTGTCTGCAGGTTGAGCAACTATGGCTCAGAATTGCTAAACTGAATTCCAAACTGAAGACATTGCGGGGCATCAGGGAGGAGCAGAGTCACCTGAACACTTTGTCCTGCGAGGTAGTCACTTCAGATTACGTAGAACTTTAAAGTTGGTCAGTGGTCAGGGATAGGAGAATGTGATTGAGAGTTAAGCAGGTTATGAGGATCCAGAATATGGTGACACAGGAGCCTCAACCCTTGGTTTTGACCAACATGTATGAGGTATTTGTTACCCGTGTTGATGAAAACAAGGATTGGAGGGTGGTTGAGCAAACTGACCATAGCGCAAGATGCCATGGTCAGTGGACGGAGTGAAAAGGTGTACAGTAGAGATAGGGGACAGTATCGTCAGGGAGACGGATATTATTCCCTGCAACAGCTACTGAGAATTCTGAAGCTTACGTTGTCCGCCAGTGCCAGGATGCATGATTTCCCCATGTGGCTGGGAATGAATTTGGAGTGTAAGGGAAAAGATCCAGTTGTTATGGTACACACAGGAACCATTGATATAGATAGAAATAGGAATGACGTTCCACTGAGAGACGTTGAGGATCTAGGATCCAAATTAAAACACAGAATCTCAAAGGTAATAATCTCTACATTGTTACCTGAGCCACATGCCAATTGGGTAAAGTAGATTAGAGAATTAAGCACAGGGCTCAAAGAGTGATCTGGGAAGAAGGAATTTTGATTCATGGGGCACTGACACCCTTACTCAAGGAAGAGGAAGATATTCTATTGGGGTGGACCCCACTTAAACCAGAACGGGATCCAATTCCTGGCAACTTCTGTAACTAGGTCATGCATAGGACACAAAACTAAAAGATTGGGGCTGGGGAGGGGTCAGTCAAAGGGAAATTTAAAAATCAAAAGAGAAAAGTTGAGGCAATTTGCAGTGTAGCGACTTGGGTAAAGACAAGCAGAGTTGGATGGGAAGGGACAGAGAGTTTAACGGTGATAGTATTTCAGCAAATTAAGATCCATACAAATTATTGTAGTAACAAATAAAAATTGTGTGAAACATTCATAATAAGACATAAGAAGAAGTTTGGAAAATAAATATCCCATGGTACACAATATTTCAAAGGTCCAGGTAAATGGAAAAGGAGGAGGAGTAGCCCTGATAGTAAAGGATGACTTCAGAACAGTAGTGAGAAAGGATCTTGGCTCAGAAGATGAGGAAGTAGAGTCAGCCTGGTTGGAGATTAGGAATCACACATGTCAGAGAACACTGGTGGGAATAGTTTCTAGGTCCTTAACAGTAGTTACACCATTGGACAGAGCATTAAGTAATAAATATTTGGAGCTTGTAACAAAGGCAACGTAATAATTATGGGACCTTAATCTTCCTATCGTGTTGACCATCAAATTGGCAAAGTGGTCCGGAAGATGAATTTGTAGATTGCTTTTGTGATCGTTTCTGGAAGCAATATGTTCATGGAACCGACTAAGGATAAAGTTACTTTAGATCTATTTTTCTTCAATGAGGCAGGGTTAATTAGTACTCTAATAGTAAAAACATAACACTGGTCGGATGGTCAGGGTAGTCGGCCAGGTTGGTAGAGTAGTCAGGTAGTTGCGGAGCAGTTGGGTCAGAACAGGGAGTAGTTGGGTTAGGTCAGGGGAGCAGTCATGTCAGGCCCGGGGAGAGGGGGGGATGCAGGGTGGTAGTCAGGTTTGTTGGGGGGGGGTTACTTGGGCCAGGTCGGGGTGGTAATAAGGTGGTCAGCGGTAGTTTGGGAGGTAGTCGGTCGGATTACTGGGGTGGCCGGATGACTGGCGGGTAAGTTGGGTGATTATGGAAGGGAACCCGGGGCTCGAGTCAGGGCTGCAGTCAGGGAGAAATTGGGTGGTCAAAGAATAGTCAGGGGATCAGCTGTGTAGTTGCCCAAGTGTTAGACTAGATTTTAATCTGTCTAACATTTCCTGAGCAATTATTTAAATAAGTACTGTGGAACTGTCCATCGTTTCTGACTCTACCTCAGAGCCAGAGGCTTTTGCAGGGAGTCTCAGGGAGCAAGGCAATTGTCCAATGGAAGTTTAAACTTCCGAGCAATTCCCAGGTAGGTCCGCACAGCAAGACTTCCTTAGCATACCAAAACGTATTTTCAGTCATGCATTCTGTCTCTGACGATTGGGAGATCGGAAGATTTGGCTTATGATCAAAATCAACATGGTTTTATGAAAGGCAAATTGATTTGACAAATGTATTGTAGTTGGTTAACATTAGCATAGATATAGGCTTGGTTAGTGCAAAAGAAGCAAAGTATGCATAAACAGGAAATTTTCAAGTTTGTACTCCTAATGGAGTGCCACAAAGATCAATGTTGGGGCCTTAGCTATTTACAATCTATATTAAGGAGTTACCAAGCAGTCCTAGAGTATAGCATCTAAATTTGCTGACAATACAAAGCTAGGTGGGTAAGCTGTGAGAAGGACAAAAAGAGGCTGCGAAGAGACATAGACAGGTTCAGCGAGTGGGCAATAAGGTTGCAGATGGAGTATATCGTGCAGAAAGTTAAGGTCATTCACTTTGATAGTAAGTATAGAAAGGCTGAATATTTTTTAAATGCATGAAACTTGTAAATGTTGATGTTTGCTCCAAGCTGGCTTTGAGGCATTTTGCATCTGCCCGACCGTCCTGAAGGAGGGGGTTCTTCCAAAACAACAGCCCAGCTGCAATATTTCATTTTTTATTTCAACAGTTTAAAAAGTTGGAGAGAGGATGCTTCGAATTGGAGGTCTCCTCTCTCTCTCCCTCACCTGAAAAGGTAAGCTGCTGATTTGTCCGAGCTGGAAGGCCTCCTATCAGCCCCATTGCAGCCTCAAGAGCCCACCCTCTGGCCAATTTCAAAAGAAACACTCCTAGCTGATTGTACCTCACATGGCATGGGGTCATGAGCACTGCCCTATCCATCCCAGTTTGTCACTGAGAGGCTATGTCCCCAACACCTTCCCAGAGACACACTAGAAAATTCAAATTGGCCTCTTACTCTCGGCTTTAAAAGCCATTTACCTGCACTTGATTGGCAACCTGTCATTTGTGAATGGGAAAGCTGCCCAGTGGTGGGATAGTACCAGCAAAGCAGCATGTCTGTCATGCACACCTAAGTTTAAAGTCTATTCATTAGAGTCACAAGTAGGCTTACATTAAAACTGCAATGAAGTTACTGTGAAAATCCCCTAGTCGCCACACTCCAGCACCTGTTTGGGTACACTGAGGGAGAATTTTAGCATGTCCAATGCACCTAAACAGCACATCTTTCAGACTGTGGGAGGAAACCGGAACGCCTGGAGGAAACCCATGCGATCACCTGTATCTGTGTGTCGGGCGAAAATCCTGCCCTAGGTTTCAAATTTATACTGTACAATACTGTATGCAATCTCCTTTCAATATCTGAGTAACGGATATAACAGATTGGAATGACTTGATTGTTGCAGTATTTCTGTTTGCTCATAACTTTAAAGGCAGATTGTTTAAAGTATTATAGTAAGTAAAGCTGCAAGCTTTAAGCGTTACTATGGTAACATTCTGTATTTCTTGCTTTCTACTCAAGATTTTTCTTTTGCTTCACAATTTAAAAATGAGATATCTCTATAAAGAACAAGGAACAAAGAAAATTACAGCACAGGAACAGGCCCTTCGGCCCCCCAAGCCTGCACCGACCATGCTGCCTGACTGAACTAAAACCCCCTGCTCTTCTGGGAACCATATCCCTCTATTCCCATCCTATTCATGGATTTGTCAAGAAAATAGTGAATGGAAATGAATATGACAATATTGTACTAATGTCCACTAATTTGAATCTGGAATAATACTGCGCTATGGCTTCTTAATTACATTCAAAGTATTAAGGAAATGAAGAGAATACAAGGTAGATTTTGTCTTTACTGCCTGGGCATTAAGCATCGCTTAGTTGGGGCAGAGAGAAAAATTAAGCAACAGGTTAGAGGTTACTACGATTCTACTTGTCTTGCTTTACACAACATGATATTGAAGTCTTACCAATATTCTTCAAAAAAACATTTTGACTGTGAATGCAAATGTAAGAAAATCTTCCAATTTGGGAAGCGTAGCAACGATACACATTTATTTGAGGTCAACTACGTGAATGGCTTGAAAGAATAACAGCAAGTAATTTTATGATTTGAGAAACAGTATTAAGGTAAAGAACAAACATGTTCTTGCTTGAACAAGGTTGACAAGGACAGAAATAGAACATGCTTTGAAGTGTTACTTTTTACAGCAATGAATGAAAGTAAGTAAATGCTCAGTCACATTGATGAATGTATTGCCAGGTGGCTCTTGAGGGCTGTCCTAATTAGATCACACGATGTTTAAAGGCCAAAATGCAATGAACAGGGACAGAAGTGGAACAGGTGGCCGCCCTTCCAATAATAAGCATGAGCAATGTATGAGCAGTCTATCTGCCAATCTACCAAGGATAAGTTCTGGAAGGATCTGGCCCGAAGGAAGCTGAATGACTGCACTACATCCAATAAGCAGTATATTTATAATATCACAATTTAGTGTTGCCTGGAGTTATTTTGGGGCAATTCTTCTGATATCAGTGCAACCTGGGCAAAAGATCACAGAATTCCAAGTACAAATTGTGCTGGCACAACTCGAGTTTTCCAAGCTGGCTTCAAAAACATCACGCTAGAAGCAGGCTCTGCCAAAAAAACTGTCCACAACTTCAAAATGAATTCAACATCATTGTGTTTTTCCCCTATTTGCACTCATCTGCTGGCCTGTGAAGGAGGCTGCAAAAGGTTAACATGATATTTTGGGCATAAGAACATTTAAAAAGGTTTAAACAAAATGACCAAGGGAACTTACTACTTACAGCAATTGAACTAGACAATAGTTTTGTATATATTTCCTATAAAAGTCATTTTGAGGGATTTAAAATCAGGTTACTCTCAGGTGCTAGATTGACATTAATTTAACTTGCTTATTCTGTGTGATAAACCTATTTTTAGGTCAAACCAAATCCGACCAAGATATCATTCTTAAATATATTTTTAAAGCAATCTTTAGAAAATTTCATTTTAAAACATTTCTTGACTATGCTGGTTCATGACAGATTTTTTTGCTTGGCGATTTGCAAATAACTTTAAGCAGAAAAACAGGAGAAACAGAAACATTTCAAAAAATGCGATTTTGGGGGCAATGTGACAGAATTATTGATTGTGCCCAAAGCAGAAACTCTATCCTAACATATTTTACATCAATATCTCCATTCACTAATTGTGTGCAAGTACTTCATACTTTATGTAATGAAAACACAGTACCCAAATGGATAAGTAAACCTGCATACTAATTATGTAAAATCTAAAATCGCATGCATGGCATGTAAAATCGCCGGCTCCAATGCACCCCTCCCTGATGAGCTCAATGCATTCTACGGCCGTTTTGAGCAAGAGGTCAGCCTGAGCATGCCCTCCACCCTGGAAGTCCTGGATGAACTTGTATCTGGGGTCACCATTGCAGATATCAGAGCAGCTTTCTCGAAGGCCAACCCATGGAAAGTAACTGGTCTGGATGGGGTACCCGGACGAGCACTCAGATCCTGCGCAGATCAGCTGGCGGGAGTATCCACAGACATCTTCAACCTCTCTTCACAACAATCTGAGGTCCCTATCTGCTTCAAGAAGACAACCATCATCCCAGTACCTAAGAAAAACCAAGCAGCGTGTCTTAATGACTATCGGACGGTGGCTCTGACATCCATCATTATGAAGTGCTTCGAAAAGGCTAGTCATGGCACGAATCAATTCCAACCTCCTGGACTACCTGGGTCCACTACAGTTTGCCTATCGCTGCAACAGGTCCATAGCAAATGCCATATCCCTGGCCCTGCACTCAACCCTGGAGCACCAAGATAACAAGAACACCTATGTCAGACTCCTATTTATTGACTACAGCTCAGCCTTCAACACCATTATTCCCACGAAACTCATCTCCAAACTCTGTGGCCTGGGCCTCGGCACCTCCCTCTGCGACTGGATCCTGAACTTCCTAACTCACAGACCACAGTCAATAAGGATAAGCAACAACACCTCCTCCACGATCATCCTCAACACCGGTACCCCACGAGGCTGTGTTCTCAGTCCCCTACTATACTCCTTATATACTATGACTGTGGCCAAATTCCCCTCCAATTCAATTTTCAAATTTGCTGACAACACCACCATAGTGGGTCAGATCTCAAACAATGACGAGACAGAACACAGGAATGAGACAGAGAATCTGGTGAACTGGTGCGGCAACGATAATCTCTCTCTCAATGCCAACAAAACGAAGGAGATTGTCATCAACTTCAGGAAGCGTAAAGGAGAACATGCCCCTGTCTACATCAACGGGGATGAAGTAGAAAAGGTCAAGAGCTTCAAGTTTTTAGGTGTCCAGATCACCAACAACCTGTCCTGGTCCCCCATACCGACACTATAGTTAAGAAAGCCCACCAACGCCTCTACTTTCTCAGAAGACTAAGGAAATTTGGCATGTCAGCTACGACTCTCACCAACGTTTACAGATGCTCCATAGAAAGCATTCTTTCTGGTTGTATCACAGCTTGGTATGGCTCCTGTTCTGCCCAAGACCGCAAGGAACTACAAAAGGTCGTGAATGTAACCCAATCCATCACACAAACCATCCTCCCATCCATTGACTCGGTCTAAACTTCCCGCTGCCTCGGCAAAGCAGCCAGCATGATTAAGGACCCCACGCACCCCGGTCATTCTCACTTCCACCTTCTTCCTTTAAGAAAAAGATACAAAAGTCTGAAGTCATGTACCAACCGACTCAAGAACAGCTTCTTCCCTGCTGCTGTCAGACTTTTGAATGGACTTACCTTGCATTAAATTGATCTTTCTCTACACCCTAGCTATGACTGCAACACTACATTCTGCACTCCCTCACTTCCTTCTCTATGAACGGTATGTTTTGTCTGTATAGCGTGCAAGAAACAATACTTTTCACTGTATGTTAATACATGTGACAACAATAAATCAAATCAAATCAACTCAAATCAAATCAAATCAAATAATTACATCCCATCTGTTCTTGTTACATGGAGAAGGCAGTGCGGTTCCTCAAGTATTTCAACAATATTTGTGCAGCACATAGCCTGTACTTGAGGTGCAGGCTGTTTGACCTCCACATTATACCAACCATAAACTTGAATTCATCCAAAACTCTTCTTACTCTTATCAAGTCCAAGGTCAGTTCAGGTAGACATTGTAGCACAGTGGTTAGCACTACTGCTTCACAGTGCAAGGGACCTGGGTTCAATTCCCAGCTTGGGCCACTGTCTGTGTGGAGTTTGCACATTCTCCCCATGTCTGCATGGGTTTCCTCTGGGTGCTCCAGTTTCCTCCCACATTCTGAAAGACATGCTGGTTAGGTGCATTGACCCGAACAGGCGCGGGACTGTGGCGACTAGGGGAATTTCACAGTAACTTCATTGCCTACCTGATACACTGCAGGAAAGAATGTCCCGAGGCATGGTACATTGGCGAGACCACGCCGACGCTATGACAATGGATGAATGGACACCGCTCGACAATCACCAGGCAGGAGTGTTCCCTTCCTGTCGGGGAACACTTCAGCAGTCACGGGCATTCAACTTCCAATCTTCAGGTTAGCGTTCTCCAAGGCGGCCTTCAAGACACACGACAACGCAGAATCGACGAGCAGAAACTGATAGCCAAGTTCCGCACACATGAGGACGGCCTCAACTGGGATCTTGGGTTCATGTCAGACCACCTGTAAACATTTGGCCTGGGCTTATGAAATATTACTAACTGTCCTGGCTTGAGACAATTCACACCTCTTTAACCTCTGCTTAACCCTCTCTCCACTCGCATTGTCTGCAGCTGTAAAGACTTGATTAACTGTAAGACTCACATTCCAACCATTATCTTGTAATTGAGTCTGTGTCTATATATGCCCTCTTAGTGAACCCAACTCTCCATTCACCTAATGAAGGAGCAACGCTCCGAAAGCTCGTGCTACCAAATAAACCCGTTGGACTTTAACCCGGTGTTGTGAGACTTCTTACTTGGTTTACTTTATTTATTCCGGATTGCAGCAATGAGCAGCAAGCACAGTGCGTGACTGTGTGTTTGGATGTTTGGGATGCCTGGACATAAAAATTGAAAGTAATGATGATGTTGGCTGTGTAGGTTTGTCTGCCTTGCATATTATTGTGGCCCAACAAGCATAGTAGCGTAACAGCTTCCTTGCTAGCCTTCAGTCTCTTTGTAAACTGGTCACCCAGTAGGTCTAGATAGTCTAGTCTTTTGTGATAGACCCATTGCCTGACCCAGGCAATGCGTCTATCACAATAACTACCCTCGAGTTATTGATGTCATAACTGACAATATTTGTACCAATACTTTGGAGTTAGAAACTATATGCTTACACCATTATTGTTGTGGTGAACCTGTGAAATATTTTTCTTGAATTTGCAAAACCAACACAGGAATTACTGAGAACTGTGAACTCTACCTTCATATTTATCCCACAGCAAAGAAAATGCTAGGATTTGTCATCATCCTTTAGAGATGACTTAACGATCCTAAACAAGTATTTTCTTTCACTGGGCTAACTCTCAGAAATATATTTTGGCATGGTAGCAAAACTCAGGTAAACAAATAAAGAAAACAGTGTTAGTCGGAAATCAACAAGTGTTCTCTACCCACTAATTAAGTGCACCAAATGCAAAAAGCATAATATTTACAAGCAACTCTGATTATGAAACTATAGTTTCCCATTGTGGATATATATACTGAACTCTGTTCAACATAACAGTTCTTCTTTCACTCTCACGGGCAGAATTGAAGACTGAAAATAGACTGGACTCAGCTGATCTAATTATAGGTCAGAAGCAAGCTATCACACACAACAATAAAGTCAAAGCTGATTTATTTTTTCATTTTTAAGTGTTTAAAAAAGTGAACTATAAATCATTGTCCTGGCAACAAACAATTCTCCTAATGCACAGTGACCTATTTTCATTGTTGAATAGTAACTCTTTGGCAGGAACTTCAATTCAAATCAACACCCATGAAATTCCCAGTTTTGCTGCAACTTCTAATTTTGAAATAAGCATGTCAAGAAATGTTGATGTGCAAATTGACTCAGCTGATGAAGATGTTGCAATGAGTCATGAGGCAACATTATTAAGCAACTTCTGAGAAGCAGCATAATTCTCATTCCAGAAAGTTTTGAAACTCTTTTGCTGCAAAATAGTGCCTGGCTTATGATTACCTTTGAGTTTTGTTAAACATTTATTTATTTTTCCTTAATCACCCTTCCTGAATTTATGTTGACAAATAGTTCCACAGCCAACATTCCAATCCTGTCCTGAACTGCTGTCAGAATATATACACCCACAAACTTTTCAGTCGGGGTTATTACTGTTGCTTTGGCTGAGATAAGTTAAGTCAATACAGACCAAGTTTCAAAGTTGGAAATTTATGATCTCTATGGTTCAATACTTCAAAACATACCCACGGAACCATCAGTGGAGTCTCTGAAATATCTTTTATCAGAAATTTAAATTATGACCATAACTTAAAGGATTCAAAAACTTGTGATAGGTTGGTGGGTCGCATCGCTTGGAGATTTGAAGGTGCCTAGTGTATACAAAGTGTACAACCATTATCAGGATCACACAGCAGTGGCTGTCAACCAGCCACATTGTTCAAATGGAATTGAAGAATTGGACTTGCTTCAGTAGCTGAAAAATGGCCATATGATGTCCAAAAGTTCAAAGATTTTGTTACATTCTGCAGCTTTCATGTTACACTGAAGCATTTTGGAAAACATAGGAATTGGAACAGGCGATTATGCATTTAAATTCCATTTACATACCTTTACTCATTATCCCTTGATACCCTTACCTAATAAAAATTCACCAATTTCAGTCTTGAAAATTTCAATTGATCCAGCGTCCAAGCATTTTGGAGCAGCAAGTTCCAGATTTCCTCTAGACAAAAGTATCACCTGATTTTACTCTTAATTGGCCCAGCTCTAATTTTAAGACTACGTCCTTTTGCTCTGATTTCTCCCAACTGAGGAAATAGTTTCTTTGTATCGACCCTATCAAATCCCTTTATCACTTTATACACCTTGGTTAGTTCATTTTTCAATCACTTAAATTCAAGGGAATATATGTCAAGTTTATGCAACCTACCCTCATAATTTAAACCTTAAACCACTACTTTAAATAATGTGCATCTCCCAAGAAATAATTGGAGGAATTTATACATACCAGAAGATTCTAACAACTTCAGAAGCAATTCAACACTCTTTTGTGAAAAGAACAAATAATGGAGACAAAACTAAATTGTAACAACATAAAATTATCTATTAGCTGCTATTAATTTTTTGAAGCGCAACTTCATTGACTACTTTACAAAAATTTAAAAAGTTTGCAATTTCCACTGATTTTCTTGAGTTGCTGCAGCCTCTCTTCTCATCATATCAGTATATGTCAGATACCAGGACTACTGCAGGTTGGCACTGATTTTTTTTAGATCAATGAACATAAGCAGACCAGAAAGAGATAAAGAAGAAAAATCTATGTACAACATGCACTGCCACTGCCAACACTGATGTAATCACCATAGAGAGGTGAACAACCAGAAGTGCATATATTTTTATATGCAAGAGCACGCCCTCCATCCCCGGAAGCCTCGGACGAACCTGTATCCGAGGTCACCAGCGCAGACGTCAGAGCAGCCTTCTCGAACATCAACCCACGGAAAGCGATTGACCCGGATGGGGTGCCTGGATGAGCACCAAATCCTGCGCGGACCAGCTGGCAGGGGTATACTCGGACATATTTAACCTCTCCTTACACCAATCCGAGGCCCCTATCTGCTTTAAGAAGATGACCATCATCCCGGTACCAAAGAAAAGCCAGGCAGTGTGCCTTAATGACTATCGTCCAGTGGCTCTGACATCCATCATTATGAAGTACTTCAAAAGGTTAGTCATGGTACAAATCAATTCTGGCCTCCCAGATTGCCTGGATGCACTACAGTTTTGCCTATTGCCGCAACAGGCCCACAGCAAATATCATATCCCTGGCCCTACACTCAACCCTGGACCACAGCTCAGCCTTCAACATCATTATCTGTACGAAACTCATCTCCAAACTTTGGCCTGGGGCTCGCACCTCCCTTTGCGACTGGATCCGAGACTTCCTAGCCCACGGACCACAATTAGTAAGGATAGGCAACAACACCTTCTCCATGATCATCCTCAACATCGGTGCCCCACAAGGCTGTGTTCTCAGCCCCCTACAATACTCTTTATACACCTATCACTGTGTAGCCAAATTCCCCTCCAATTCGATTTTCAAATTTGCTGACGAAAGCACCGTAGTGGGTCGGATCTCAAACAATAATGAGACAGAGCACAGGAATGAGGTAGAGAATCTGGTGAACTAGTGCGACAACAATAATCTCTCCCTCAATGTCAACAAAATGAAGAAGATAATCATCGACTTCAGGAAGCGCAGTGGAGGATGTGCCCCTGTCTACATCAATGGAGACGAAGTAGAAATGGTCGAAAGTTTCAAGTTTTCAAGTGTCCAGATCACCAACAACCTGTCCTGATCACTCCATGCCAACACTATAAGAAAGCCCACCAACGCATCTATTTTTTCAGAAGGCAAAGGAAATTTGGCATGTCTGCTACGACTCACACCAACTTTTACAGATGCACCATAGAAAGTATTCTTTCTGGTTGTATCACAGCTTGGTATGGCTCCTGCTCTGTCCAAGACCTACAAAGGGTCATGAATGAAGCCCAGTCCATCACGCAAACCAGCCTCCCATCCAATGACACTGTCTACACTTCCCACTGCTTTGGAAAAGCAGCCAGCATAATTAAGGACCACACGCACCTCAGACATTCTCTCTTCCACCTTCTTCCGTCAGGAAAAAGACTCAAAAGTCTGAGGACACGTACCAACCGACTCAAGAACAGCTTCTTCCATGCTGCCATCAGACTTTTGAATGGACCTACCTTGCATTAAATTGATCTTTCTCTACACCCTAGCTATGACTGTAACACTACATTCTGCACTCTCTCCTTTCCTTCTCTATGTACGGTATGCTTCATCTGTAAAGCGCGCAAGAAACAATACTTTGTCACATATATACTAATATATGTGACAATAAATCAAATCAAATCTTATGGAATTGCTTCTTGACTGTTGAAGCAATTCAGTAACATGTCATGACAGAGGTCAAGAGATACTTGGCTGCTGCCATCCAGACACAGACAAGTGTCATCATGGAAAAGGGTCTCAGTTCTCAATAGGGCATGCCATTCCCTGACCTCATATGGTGTGCTTGCGGAAGGAGGTTAAGAGCCATGTGTGGAAGGAATATCCCTTGACTCTGAGCAGCCATCCAGTTTGCCTAGAGGCTCAAAGACAGTAGGTAGTGCACACTATTGAAGGATGAAAGCATCATATGTGTATTTACTGTTAAATATTTTTTGGTTATCGTCACACACCCACTGTACATTTATTGAGTGACAGCCCTTATGATTGTAGTATCACTCTCCATTAATATGGAACAGCCACAGAGCCACATGTGCAGACTCAATGGCGTCCTGCAATATCAAGATGACCATTGTCCTGGCAAACCTATGTGCTCTTGCAGCCTGTTCTCCCTTCCTCGGGGAGAAGAGGATGAAGCCTCCTCTCCTCGTGCACAGTGCCTTTGTCACCTCCCAGATACTTCTCTGGAGAGCGAACTGAGAGATTGATGTCACCAGCTGCTACTTGGAAAGAACTAGTTGTAAAGATGGAATGAGTGATGGTAATCTTCGTTGGCAGGGGCAGGGTTTGCCCACAGAATAAGGCTCTAGGTATTTGTGAAGGAAGTGATAAAACTCCACTATTATCTGCTGAGAAAAAAAATGAAGCCTCCTGAGGCATGGCTCCGGGCTCATCCCCTTGGGATAGGGCCTTCTAAGGAGCATCCTCCTTCTCTCTTCTTCTCCCCTTCTCTGTCTCATCTTGTCCTGCTCATGTTTGCAAATGCTTCCAAATTTATCAAAGGTATTTAATTCCCTCAGCTTTTTTGTGGTCAACAGAAATTTTCACATTTCTCCAGCAACTCAAAATTTCTACCAACTTGATCTGAGTACAAGTAAATCAAAAGGATCTCAGCTGCAACCTGTTGAGTGGCCCTTTAAATAACCATGGAACAACCCATTTTGTCTATTAACACATGTTTCAGGAGTGAATAAGGAAGGAGTTCCCTTCAGATTCATTAGCCAATTTTTGTATTTGTGCATTGAATCAGCCCACCAAGAATTCACCCTTTCTAGCTCACACCTGCCTATGCTGGAAGCAGTGCGCTGCAATTGACACCAGAAACCTCCAACCTCGCCTGTGGCTAGGATCCTCCAGTGCCGTTGCGATGAATGGAGCTTTAGCTGAGTGCCAAATTCTCCATTCTCACTGGCAGTGGAGGCAGGACAAATACATTTTTCACCCATTGACTTCTACAGCACTTAGGCTACTCAACCCATTTTGTGTAGGCTGCCTCTTTTTAAAAGAATTAAAATGAATCAGTTTTACTGTGAGATGAATTGAACAACATACTCAATTATACTTTTTAATCAATGTAACATTGTTTTGAAGTTTTTTTCTGGTATTAAATTGCATGCTCTTATGTGACAACACAAATACAATTTTAATTTTACTTAGACGTGTTCAGCAGTTTGGCAAAGATCTGCATTGGTTGCAATTGTCGGATGCAACAGAAACCATACTAGTTTTGAGATTTGATGATCTATGCTGATTTCAAGCTAATTATCATTTTCTACTAGACAAAGAGCTAATTTAGTTCAACAACTACTGCAAAAATGTTTATGCTATCTCTACTTTCAGTTCTTATTTTACTATTTAATACAGTTTATTCAGCAGCTAAAATCTAAGTCAAAATTTGGGGAACATCTTCTTGCCACTTTCTGAAGTCAAGATGAATTATATGAGAACATGTGGTAAAACCACTGGGTGAATTTAGTTGAAGAGTGTTTTTTATTTATTTGCTGGCACACTACAATTTTACTTAAACATCTGTACAAGTAAAAACACTCTCGCTCAAACAGTGATATGCAACCTAGGCTACTGAGTGTGCCACGAATGGCCCTCCTTCATCTCAGTGGGCTGCAAGTTTGAAATCGGAAATGTGCACAAACCATGACCACATCATTAAGATGAAATACATTCAATAATGCCAAACATTTCATTAGGAGTTATGGAAAATGCTTAATCATTCATACATTAATAGAACCATCATTATCTTCAAATAGTAAAAACAAAAGAACTATTTACACTTACTTTGATTTATTATTGTCACATGTATTGGTATACAGTGAAAAGTATTGTTTCTTGCGCACTATACGAAGCGTACCACCCATAGAGAAGGAAAGGAGAGAGTGCAGAATGTAGTGTTACAGACATAGCTGGGGTGTAGAGAAAGATCAACTTAATGCGAGGTAGGTCCATTCAAAAGTCTGATGGCAGCTCTTCTAGAGTAGGGTGGTACGTGTCCTCAGACTTTTGTATCTTTTTCCCAACGGAAGAAGGCGCAAGAATGTCCGGGGTGTGTGGGGTACTTAATTATGCAGCTGCTTTTCTGAGGCAGCAGGAAGTGTAGATAGCATCAATGGACGGGAGGCTGGTTTGAGTGATGGGCTGGGTTTCATTCACGACCCTTTGTAGTTTCTTGTGGTCTTGGATGGAGCAGGAGGCATACCAAGCTGCGATACAGCCAGAAGCTTACCTTACTTACATCATACTCAGTGCACTTTGATTGGACACAGAGGGAGAGCACAGCTCTCACAGTCAATGTTATGTGTAATCAACATACAACTCACTTCATGTGCTCTTGCTTTACATGCGTAACACTTTAGTAATACCAGTAGGAAAAAAGCTACTCGGACGGAAACCAGCAGAATCTGGCAATGCTGCATATGGGCAACAGTCAACAAAATGTCCCCTGATGTGGCCCAAGGGTTACAGATTGCCTGGCACTGCTGTGAAATATAGGAAGGCTACAAGAATAGCCTGAAAATATGGAAGTTAGGAAAACCTGGAATTAAAAAGAAAGGAAAACCAAAACAGTGTTTGGTCTGCAGCAAAATTCAATCTATTGCAAAATTTTATGCTATTTGTAATGATCGAGAAATTTACCCAAGCAGATTTGAATCCAGCCCAGGGAAATATATCTATATGACTTCTCTCAAAAGAAGTTGCTATGTAATCTAATGAAGGTACCATAGGCAGTGTTTTAAGGGTGCTGCATTTCAGATTCATTTTTAATTTTTAAAATTAATGTAGACTTAGTTCACATTTCTGTTGGGACAGGCATCTCCAGGTGCGTGCCTTCATTTGTAGAGAGTCCCTTACACAATAAACCATGGCTATTTCAACTACCTTTGCTTTTTGAGGTCAAGTACAGTCAACAGTATTAATATGAGTGATGCATTGCTGTGAAAAAAAAGAGGAACATCGCTTTTTTTAAATGTCATGAATAAATTAATTTTTTTTTCAACTCTTTGAGCAAAGTCTAAAACTGGGGTAATAAAGTCTGTCGGTCTAAGTATGCATGTTTGAAGCAGAGGTTTTATATAAATCTCTCACCTGGCTCACCCCAAAAAGATTTGAAACACATTTGGAAGCCAGTAGCTTCTGATCAGAAATAAAGAAGTGGTGTAGAATTAATTGAAGAGATTATCAACTGGACTTAAAATAAAAACGAGAAAGCAAAAGCGTATTTGTTTAAGCAACCTACCATATATTCTAAGCTATGCTGTTAAAACAAAGTGCCGAGAATGAAGAAAAAGCTGTTCTGAAAATTCTTGCAGATCTTGCCAGCCATTTCAAGAGTAAGAATGACATAGGCCAGAGAGGGAACATCGGCTCATTTTCTCATCAGGAAAGACATGTAACACAGAGCACTCCAGGGGGAGACAAGGAAAAGGTATCTTAAATAAGTTAAAATAAATCAATAAAATATAAGGAAAAATAGAACATTTGTTTCACTACATTCAAACAAAGGTGATGTTGTTCCAATGTTTTGATAAAATTTTGTGCTTTTGACATTCTTCTTAAATATAGTGATGTTCAAAACATCAAAATACCTACAAATATTCATCAGACTAGTCAGGTTTCTCTCATTCCAAAAAAGGTTATCAGCTCAAGTTCTAGTCAGGAATTCCTACTGGTTTAAATTCAGTTCCTCAGTTTGGTCAGTTCTAAACCAGAAGTAAAATATTGCCGGGGGGGGGGGGGGGGGGGGTGGAAATTTGAAATAAAAATATAAAATGCTGAAAATACTCATTTGGTCAAGCAGCACTGGTGGAGAGGGAAGCAAATTTAAATTTATGTGGGTGTAGATGGGCTACCTCCCCCCTCCCTAAAGGGCAGCACCTCACCAATCAGAAATCCAGCTGCCCTGTGGCAATAGTATGCTGAGGGTGCCTTAATGGGGCACCTCCATCAGGGAGGAAGTCCCACCCAAGAGAGCGACCAGCCTATCTGATTGGCCGTCAGCCTGGTGCCTGAAGTGAGCAGTGGCCACTGCTGGGACTACAAGCGGTCCCTGAAGAAATGTCGCTTGAGGCCAGTCTAGGAATTGTGGGCGTGGACCTGCCCATTGGGGCATGGGGTGAGGTTTGAGAGGCTAGAAGATAGTTTCTGATCTTGGGGATTGCCCCTGATAGATAAAGGGGACCCCCCCAAATGAGTTTAGTGTGCCCAACACCAGCCCATGCATTCTTTGCTACTGGACAGCTTACCTTGGCCCCACCTTTCCCTACAAACTGCAAAATTGCGGCAGAGGCGGATTGAGGCCGTCAAGCAGCAGTTAACTGGCCACGTAAGGATTTCCATATACCTAAGGGCATGCAGGCTACCTGACACTCTATATAGTGTTCAGGTCAGAAGTGGGCAAGAAGGCAATGGGCTGGCCACCTAATTTATTTACAAGCCCTCTCCACCTTCAAATACACTGACAGTGCGATGGGGGGGGGGCGGGGGAGGCTGCAAAATTCAGCCCACATTTCAGGCCAGCAGGTCTTGAGTTCCAGTGAGAGGTAGATAGGGGTAATCTTACTGAATTATTAATACAGAGGCCCTGAACTACTGTTGTGGTAAAATCCAACCTTGATAACTGGTGGAATTCAATTGATTAATAATTCTGGAACAAAAAGCTACTCTCAGTAACGGTTACCATGAAACTACTGGACTGTCGTAAAAGCCCATCTGGTTCACTAACGTCCATCAGGGAAGGAAACCTACCTTCTCTTTCCAGTGGTTTATATATGATTCTAGACCCATAGCAATGTGGCTGACTCTTAACTGTATGTCTGAAATGCCTTAAAAAAAACCCAGTGGTATCAAACTACTGCTATAGGTGTACCTACATCACCTGGACTGCAGCAGCTCAAGAAGGTGGCTCACCACCACCATCTCAGGGCATTAGAGATGAGCAATAAGATGTTGGCCTTGTATTTACATCTTTTGAACGAATTTTTAAAAATATTTGGGCCACATTTTACTAGCCTGGATAACAGGGTGACAGAAGTAGGTTAGGGTGATGAAACAGCAGAGTCAGGCTGGAATGGCTCCTTGGTGTAGTCCTGCTACCGGGGAAGTTTCCCCGTGGCAAGCTGAGAGGTGGATAGGTAGGTTGTTCCAAGAAAGTGGTTAGACATTTGGCATAATTAGACACTATTAAGCACAATTTTACAGGAATACTGGCATTTTGTTAACAGCAGGGTAGCCCCTCGTACACCCTCAATTTTCATTTGTACTTCTCTCTGCAAGAGATCTTGAGACATTACAGAGATCTCCTACTTGCCTCAGCAATGCCCTGACGTTGTTACTGAGACTTCAAAAGCTGCTAGATTTGTGATTGGGTCAGTAGCATCAGGAAGCCCACCATTCTTAATTGGACAAGAGACCTGCAAACAGTCTCCTGTAAAAAGGATGAGCCGGTCCTGCTGTCAGCAATTGTGGTCCTGGAATCTGCATTTGGTTTAGACATTGGGGTTTTGATGCCCATGGTAAAATCCAGCCTGTTTTTTGCTGTTTTTCTCTCTACTGAGGTTGATTTTATTTCAGTTCTGAAACAGGTCATTTAATGCAACACTAAACAACAAAAAGCATTCTACTTGAGAAGAGGTGGAGAGGACAAGGAGAAAACATTATTGAAGTGCGTTTATGATTAGACAATTAGTGAACAGCATGTAGGGTGCCATGAAAACATTTGCAAGCACATCTTCTGGCCTCTTAGGAAATGGCCTGCAGCAGAAGTAACAAAAGACAAATAACAGGAAACAAAAGTGTTTCAGAAATCAAATAGGTCACAAGCCCTATAACATACATACATACAAATTAGGAGTAGAAGTAGGCCATTCAGCCCCTTGAGTCAGCTCTGTCATTTGATAACATCATGGCTGGTCTGATTGTGGTCTCTATTTTCCTGTCTACCACCTATACCCTTTGCTCCCTTGTAGAAGGGTTGCCAATCTTCCCAGTATGGAAAGGAGTCTCCTGGAATCGGCAACGATCTCCCAGTAGCCAAAGAAAATATTCAGGGAGATTTTAAAATATGTTGAAACAATAGTTGAAGCCATTAAATGACTTGGGTAAGCTTTTCCACAGTTTCATCATCCTGCATGTAGGAGAGCAGAAAACTGGGTGGAGAGTA
This sequence comes from Mustelus asterias, assembly GCF_964213995.1. NCBI lineage: Eukaryota > Metazoa > Chordata > Chondrichthyes > Carcharhiniformes > Triakidae > Mustelus > Mustelus asterias. Next base: position 58,333,456 of record NC_135806.1, on the reverse strand, counting down.
AACAACTCCCAAAGGACACTGCAGACGGTGGGGAGGGGAATTGGTGACATGATTTGTCAAGTGAAATGCCAGAAGCTGAGGTAAAGGATGAGAGTGGTAGCTGTGACAGAGGTTAAGTAGCAGCTCAGTTGACATCAAGATTTTCTTGTTACTGATGTTTGCAGTTGCTCTCCATCCCCCAATTTTTGCATGTCAACAGCAGTAAGATGAGGTGGGGTAGGATTTGTATTTATGTATCTCTGTTCGTAGCCAACTCGTAAAGCTAGGACACGATCACACCACATCACCGGGTTCCATGATGTCACTTCCATTGATGTCTCCTGAAATATATCCAGCTAGAGTTGGCAGCCCTACTTGTCAGTCAAGAATCTAGCTAATTCAGCCTCAGAAATATATGACTCCACTGCTCTCTGGGAAAGAGAATTCCACAAACTAATGGTCCTCAGAGAAAACAATTCTCCTCATCTCTGACTTAAACAGAGGCCCTTTATTTTTCTTACATCATACAATTAGGTTCATGTTAATGTCAAATATTGAAAATCATGTCACAAATCTATTTAGTTTTGGCAATTTAATGTTGTTATAGAGTAGTCAAAAATCTAATAATATTCAGTACTTTTTATACATCACTATTATGTGTTAAATTTTCAGATTTTAAAATGAGTCTAACAACTTCAGACTTCAACTTTAACAAGCAAAAACTTTCATTACCCTTCCAAATTTCTGAAAGAAATTGGGAAATTCAGGATTTACAGATTTTGTTAACTTTTGCCTTGATGCAATGTCATTATCGTTCCTATATTCTTCACATGAAGACAGCATAAAGTCAGTATTGTAAACCAATTTCTGACCAGCACTCAGAACATAGCACAGCAATAATTCTTCTCCCCCAGGGTCTACAAGATTGATGAATTGACCCATAGCAACATGGGAACAGGTGTAGACTATTCAGGTACTTGAGCCTGTTCTACCACTCAGTTAGTTCTTTGCCGATCTATGCCTCAACTATATTCACCCATCTTTGATTTATATCCCTTATCCAGAAAAGGCCTATTGATCTCGGTCTTGAAAATTTCAACTGGCCTAATACCTATTGTTCTGGAGTAAGCAAATTTCTGGTTTCAATGCTAAATAGCCTAGCTCTAATTTTAAGATGCGTCCTCTTGTTCTGGATTCTGCCAACAGGGAAAATAATTTTTCTACATCTACCCTACCAAACTTCCCAATCATTTTTAATACATCAATTAGAACAACACTCAACCTTCTAATTTCAGGTAAATAGAAGCTAACTTTATTTAAACAATCCAAAAAATGTACTCTTATAACCCCCAGTATTATTCCGATAGTGTACCCTTTCTATTACACAGTATGATTTTGAATACAGAGTGTTCTTATAACCTTCCTATGTAATAGTTTAGTCTTATTGGCATCTGTTGAGAGTTCTAAGCATGTGCGAGGTTTGGTGGGCTTTTCAGTCTGCAAGAGGGTGACCCGTAACGTAAGCAAAACCTGTTTTATTGGTGCCTCCATTTTTATAGCGAATACTGTTCAGTTGAGTTACTGTTAAATAAATTCCTTCTTTAAGACAATGTATTTGGCTCTCTTATTTGTGGTCCCATGTCACCACAGCTTTTTGGCGATGAAAAGAAAATGGAAAGAAAACAAAACAAAGTTTTTCGATGTTCAGCATGGTAACATGAGATTGCATACAGTGAGTAACTAGGTTTTATCATGGGTTTATTTGACAGGATTTCAAGTTAGCATCACCATGGCTTTATTCAGGGCGGTAAGTTCAAAAAGAGAAACATGGACCGGACTGAATTCTGGATAGATTGCAGCATTTCTTTTTAGCAAATGGAATAGAAGATAAAGCAAATTAGCGCTCTATTCTCCTGAGTGTGTGTGGGGCAAAGACCCATCAGTTGATGAGGAATCTGGCCATGCCATGGACATCATGGGAGATTCCGTTTGCAGGTAGAGTTGCTCTGGCGCAGAATCACCATAAACCGAAGCCTTTGGTGATTGTTCAAAATTCAACTTCCATAGCCACTTTCGAAAAGCAGGTCAATTAGAGTAGGGCCTCTTAAGGATCAACAAGGTCATCTATGTGCGGATCCACAAGAGATGGGTGAGATCCTAAATGAATATTTCTCATCAGTATTTACTGTTGAGAAAAGCATGGATGTTAGGGAACTTGGGGAAATAAATAGTGATGTCTTGAAGAGTGTACATATTATAGAGGAGGAGGTGCTGGAAGTCTTAAAGCGCATCAAGGTAGATAAATCCCTGGGACCTGATGAGGCATATCCCAGGACGTTGTGGGAGGTTAGGGAGGAAATTGTGGGTCCCCTAGCCGAGATATTTGAATCATCGATAGTCACGGGTGAGGTGCCTGAAGATTGGAAGGTGGCAAATGTTGTGCCTTTGTTTAAAAAGTGCTGCAGGAAAAGCCTGGGAACTACAGGCCAGTGAGCCTCACATCCGTGGTGGGTAAATTGTTGGAAGGTATTTTGAGAGACAGGATCTAAAGGCATTTAGAGATGCAAAGACTGATTAGGGACAGTCAGCATGGCTTTGTGAGTGGAAAATCATGTCTCACAAATTTAATTGGGTTTTTTGAAGGGGTAACCAAGAAGGTAGATGAGGGCAGTGCAGTTGATGTTGTCTACGTGGACTTTAGCAAGGCCTTTGACAAGGTACAGCATGGTAGGTTGTTGCACAAAGTTAAATCTCACGAGATCCAGGGTGAGGTATCTAAATGGATACAAAATTGGCTTCTTGACAGAAGCCAGAGGGTGGTTGTAGAGAGTTGTTTTTCAAACTGGGAGCCTGTGACCAGCGGTGTGCCTCAGGGATCAGTGCTGGGCCCACTGTTATTTGTCATTTATATTAATGATTTGGATGAGAATATAGAGGGCATGGTTAGTAAGTTTGCAGATGACACCAAGATTGGTGACATAGCGGACAGTGAAGAAAGTTATCTCCGATTGCAACGGGATCTTGATCAATTGGGCCAGTGGGCTGACGAATGGCAGATGGAGTTTAATTTAGACAAATGCGAGGTGATGCATTTTGGTAGATTGAACCAGGGCAGGACTTACTCAGTTAATGGTAAGGCGTTGGGGAGAGTTACAGAACAAAGAGATCCAGGGGTACATGTTCATAGCTCCTTGAAAGTGGAGTCACAGGTGGACAGAGTGGTGAAGAAGGCATTCGGCATGCTTGGTTTAATCGGTCAGAACATTGAATACAGGAGTTGTTGAAGTTGTACAAGGCATTGGTAAGGCCACACTTGGAATACTGTGTGCAGTTCTGGTCACCCTATAATAGAAAGGATATTATTAAACTAGAAGGAGTGCAGAAAAGATTTACTAGGATGCTACCGGGACTTGATGGATTGAGTTATAAGGAGAGGCTGAATAGTCTGGGACTTTTTTCTCTGGAGCGTAGGAGGCTGAGGGGTGACCTTATAGAGGTCTATAAAATAATGAGGGGCATAGACAAGGTAGATAGTCAATATCTTTTCCCAAAGGTAGGGGAGTCTAAAACTAGAGGGCATAGGTTTAAGGTGAGAGAGGAGAGATACAAAAGTGTCCAGAGGGGCAATTTTTTCCACACAGAGCGTGGTGAGTGTATGGAACAAGCTGCCAGAGGTAGTAGTAGAGGCGGGTACAATTTTATCTTTTAAAAAGCATTTAGATAGTTACATGGGTACGATGAGTATAGAGGGATATGGGCCAAATGTGGGCAACTGGGATTAGTTTAGGGGTTTTAAAAAAAAACACGGCATGGACAAGTTGGGCCGAAGGGGCTGTTTCTATGCTGTAAACCTCTATGAATTAGTAGTTAACATTGTGGTAGAGTTACAGCAACTTTCAGAACACTCTGATTTTGAAGCAATTTAAGCTGGTCTGCAGCATTAACGAAGACAACATTCAGCAACATTTGTTGGGGAAGCCACGCTGATTTTTAACAAGGCTCTCGAAATTTTGCAGGGCATGGAAATGACTGCCAGTAATGCTAACAATTCTTCTATGTAATTGTTCCACTGGCATGTGTTGAGGGTCCTGAGCATGTGCGGGCTTTACAGATGGCAAGAGGATGACCTATAAGCAAGATTTGTTTTACCAGTACTCCTATTTTCATAGTTATTACTGTTCTGCTGAGTTACTGTTATTGGTAAGCTTCATTATTTATTTATATAAAGAAGTTTTTTCTTTTAAAAAATGCATTTGACTACCTTATTATTGGTCTCAAGTCACCACACTTTCGAAGGCCATTATATAATTCCTCGGTAAGACGTCCCAAAATACATGATAGCTTTAATATGCCACTTAACATTAAACATTCGGAGGAAAACGTATGAAATGCTTCCACAAAGTTAGCCATGACTCAGTAGTAGCATTCTTAATCCTGAGTGGAGAGGTTGTTCATTCAAGTTTCACACAAGAGACTTGAGCACATAATTTAGTCTACACTCCAGTGCAATGCTGAGGGTTATTGCACTGTTGGAAACATCATGTTTTGGATGAGATGTTAAACCTAAGCTCTCTCAGAAGATGCCACCATGCTATTTTGAAGAAGAGCAGGGGAGGTTTGGGCAGCAACAAAGTTGTTGGCACATGGCACTGAAGATCAGGCAATTGTAGCCCTATGATAAGTGATGAAGCGAGGTGATCAGGTTGGGCAGGTGAGCAGGACACCTCTCCCAAGCTAAAGATCCTCTTGAAATATGCAGATCATGACCCAATGTTGTGATTGGCATCTAACTGCTATTTCAGTCTGTGGGCGGGGAGCCTAATGACGGTTTAACCATCAGGCAGACATCTTGGGAGATGGACTGTGGGCCAAAAGGATTCAGGCAAGTAAACTTTTTTGAAGTGTTTTATGGTTTCCTTGAAGGTTAGGAGGAGCAGGATTGCTCCCCCAGGACCCATAAGAAGCCAAATGTCTCCTTTATATCGGGCTTCCCCCACACCTCTACCTTGATTTTCACCCTTAAATCACCCACTCTTAATCTGACCACAATCCTGCAAGCCCCTGACTGCAATCTCTGCATCTAGCTGAGTTTGGGAGAGAGTCCAATGAAATTTTGATAATGAGGCCTGGACATGTAGATTGACTCTCTGGGTTATTTGCCCACTTTGGGACTCACGTGCATTATATCAGCTCCCCCTTTTAAAATCAAGACTGAAGTGTTACCTTACTCTCACCCCAAGACAGAAGGTTGTGGATTCAAGCACCATCCCAGGATTTCAGTTGTATATCAGTGTAATATTGCAGTCACTTAGCTCTCATTTGAATGAAATGTTAATCAAAGCACCCATTGGCATTTTCCAGAAGAATATTACCACTCTTCTCTGAAGTGGAGTAGAATGTTTTTGTATCCTAGCCAATAATATTGCTCAAGCAGGACGTTTCAGTTGTTTGTCAGACACTCTGTAAAAAGTGTCTGTCTGCAGAACAACATAATTGCATTTCAATGTAATCCAAGGCATGTGGAGCACTTTAGAACATTTCAAGCAGTATGAAAAAATATCATAAATGCATAAATTATTTCCTTCAAAGGTAATTTCTTGAATCATATGATAATATTTGCATTACTACAAATGTTTGTAGGATATAATCAATAATAAAGTTCGGTGAAGAAACAACAATGAGGTCCAATTCCATAATCTTCATCCCCCACCAGGACCGCTTGAGGACTTTCAGTTTCTTCCCATCTGCTACCATTCTCTTCCACCATCAAAACCAACTTCCCTTCCCATCGTACCTATCCATGCAAGTGCAAGAGTTTTAAACCTACCCTTTATCCCCTTCCTTCCTAACATTCAAAGCCTCAAATACTCCAAGCTCAAAGATTGACATACTTTTACTAATTTGGTATACTGTATTCACTGCTCACCATGCAACCTTCTCTTCACTGGGGAGACCAAACACATTTTGGGTTACCGCTTTGTGGAACGTTTCCATTCAGAAAACAAGCATGACCCTGGTTGTCTGTTATTTCAAGTCTTCACCCTACCTTGGCTTTCTACACTGTTTCAATTAAATTCAACATAAACCTGAGGAACAGTACCTCAACTTTCGATTACGGAATTTAAAGGCTTCCTGACTCAACACGACTTCAGCAATTTCAGATCCTAACTTCTGTTCCCTTTTTTTGAATAGCAATGTTGGTGATGATTCTGCTTTTCTCATTTATACCTCCTCTAGACCAGTGGTGGGCCACATGCAGCCCGGCCCACCAGACATTTTGTTGACATCGCCCATGCGCAGGACTGCCATATTCTGCCCATTTCTGTTCTGTCTTTTCCTGTTGGTATGAGGTGTTATGCACATAAAGCAAGGGCAAGTGAAGGGTCATGCTGATTGCACACCACATCGATTGTGAAAGCCATGCACTATCTCTGCATCCAAGTGTAAATAGTTAATTTGTTTTCACCATTTGAAATTGATGATAGTTCCATTCATATATGAATGGCTCACCATTTTCTGTCACTCGTTATGAAATATTCAGCATATGTTAAATGTATTTAATCTTATTCATGGGGTCACGGTTAGTGAACAAGCCCAGCTTCAATCTTAAGGCCCACTGAGATGAAGGAGGGCCATTCATGGACCCACTCATTAACCTAGGTTATCTATCACTGCTCTCGACCTATCTTTTGTTTCATTAATATCTCCATTTGTCTTGCATCATCATCATCCCGGTTGTCATTTAATCTTTCCTGCTCTTTGCCCCATCACAGACCCACTCTGTATGTTTTTGTTCCTTCCCACCTGTCACTGTCTCTATTTCTTTAAAACCTATTACATCTTTAATTTTTTTCAGTTCTGACAGAAGGTCATCAACAGGAAATGTTAAAATGTTTCTCTCTCCACAAATAATGCCAGACCTACTGAGTTATTCCAGCATTTTCTGTTTTCTTTTCGGATTTCCAGCATCTGTGGTATTTTGTTTTTATGTCTGAAGAAGTAAGATCAAACGAAACCTGTTATATCTTTGGCAATTCCGAAGCACATTACTTGAAGAAACCCAATTCTAGCCTTTCTGATTATGTAATGATAAAAACAATTAAATTGGGAGAATGCCTTAATCCTATCAACTACACAATGCAGCATTTACAATTATTGGTTTTAGGCTCATTGTGAAATATTTGGCATGTATTAAATGTATTTAATCTTATTCATGGGGTCACGGTTAGTGACAAGCCCGGCTTCATTCTTGGGGCTCACTGAGATGAAGGAGGGCCACTCATGTGACCCACTCATAAGCCTAGTGCCTCCCCCCCACCCCCCACCAAATCATATCACTTTACTAATGGGTGTGTAAACTGAGCATAGCAAGTCAGATATTTCACAGCACTTCCAGCACATTCTCATTGTAACTCTGTCTGGCATGCAGTAGAAGAGCCAGAAAACAGGCCGAGACTTTGATATACCAGGTTTTGGCATGCACTTCCAGTATTCATGCAACCTTATAGGAGCTGAACCTAGCGTCAAAGAGGATGGGGCTGATATACCTTACACAGTGAGCTTCTGCCCCAATGTTTCGCCTGCATTTGACATTACTTTACAGGTTACTCGTACAACTGTGAAGAGGTGCACTCTAGATAGGTATAGCATTATAAGGCACTGACATGTACATTCCTGGCATAAATGTCAAGATTGTAGTCTATGTAATTTCACACGCATTGTGTGTTAAAATATAATTATATAACTCAGTTTTCGAAAAATGCGTCTCTTCCCTGTAGATTTGTCTGTCTCAGCAACTACACAGTAAAATATTTCCTTCTAATTTTCTTTTTTAAAGTCCTTAAGTTTGTTTCTCTCCAACATGCCCGTTTCCCCACGTTAAATTTGTTTTCCAGCTCTCTATCATTTGATGATTCATTCATGTTTCCATATATTCTACATGGTAAAATTACAATAGACTATAAATACATATATACATATAATCAAAAAATTCTATAATGTTTGAATCATTCGCAAGTGCTCAAACGTTTCCAAATGGTATAAACCACAAATTAAGATACTTGGGACCTAGATCCATGGCCACAATAGCCAGCATTTGAAATTACTAACAAACTGGGTAATATTCTCAACTCGTGAGTATTAAACTACCCTTTCGAAGAACTGGTTTCAAATCTCTTTAATGGATCTATTAATAGGCAGGTCATTTATCAAGTTAAGTTTCAACTGGAGCAAGGGCTGTACTTCCTTTTAATTTTATTTTCAGTGTTCTGTATATTTCTGTTTCAGGGCACAATTTTTTTTATACTTGCTTCCTTGCAGTAAAATAGGCTCTGGAGGCATTGAACACTATGTTATGGTGACAGGGATACAAAGAAAATGAGAACATGACCCCATTTTTTACTCAGAACTGGGAAGCAAGCTAGGGGAAGAGAAAGATGCTCAGTCAAGAAACCTGGAACTAGGGGTTTCCTGCATGTTCTGCCAAATTTAATGGCAAAACGCTTTATAAATTTTTGATTTGGTTTCCTGCCAAACATCCAGCCAGACTGACAGGTATCTGCTGGGCTGAAGAAAGAATTAGGTTTCATGGGCCGGGAACCCTCTTTCAGGAACCTTTCTATCGTCCCCTTAAATGCATCTATATGCATTAGCCTCAATTATTCCATGTGGTAAAGGGTTACAGTTTCTGAATTCCCAATTGTATTTATTAGTCACTTGATTGTATTTATGACCTCACGTTTTGGACTTCCTCACAAGTGGAAATATCTTTGCTATGTCTACCCTATCAAACCCCAATGTAATTTTATGCCCAGAGACATAAACCTTTCTAGAACAAAAGACCCAGCCTGATCAGCCCTTTCTGATAATTATGACCATTCAATTCTAACATCATCCTTGTAAATCATTTTTATACCATATCCAGTACCTCTAAAAGTTTTTTTTATAAAATGGAGACTGGGGTTGGATTTTCGCTTCACAATGGAGGTGTGAACTAGGTCACAAAACAATAAACTTAGCTTTTTTTGAAGAAAATTTTCAAATTTTCCTCTGCCTTCCTGACCCAAGCCATTTTCATGTGACCTTTTTGGGGGCTTGGGAAGGCCTTGAGTGGAAAGTACATACGCACCTCTTCTGCAGCTGAGACCTACATTGTGAGGACCACAGGAAAATGTTATTTTATCTTGCACATTAATTTCATGTGCTTGTGTTGATTTTTAAATTAAAATGTCTCCTCATGCAAAGTGTAAGCACTTCTGCCAAGTCAGGAAGAGTGCGCTATTAGAGTAATGCAACTTTCTTTTAGCCTTTTACTCACTTTTGAAACTGCAAAGCCTGCCTGCCAAGCGATTCTCTACCTGGGAGTGGGGAGTGCACAGAGGAGGACATGCCCAGCACAGCTGTAGATCTGCCATCAACAGATCTCCATTCCAGTCTCAGTCAAGTCTCCCTCTAGAAATCTTCATTTTGACATGGGTGCAACACTAGGTCATCTTCAGTTCATACAGGCATGGGTGCTGCATCAGCAACAGCCTGAAGTGCCTTGTTTACCACATGCAAGGGGCCAAGGGTGGGAGGGACCAGGATGCCATCATTACCAGAGATGTTCTGATACCATGATGGAGTCCTTCCATGAGTGCAAGATTGGCTTGAAAGGCAGAGGAGTTTTTAAGTTTATTTATTAGTGTCACAAGTAGGCTTACACCAACACTGCAATGAAGTCACTGCAATGAAAGGCATTGGAAGCATCCTGAAAGCAAAGACACATGAGGGTTGATGAAGGCCAACTGGATGCAGTGCTCAGGTGACAGGTGAGAGACTAAAATATTGTTCACTGCCTGAACAGTTCAATGTTCTGTAAATATATTGTAAACATTTAACATTTTGCACAGATAAATATTTCTGTTTCACTTGTCTGTCTTCTTATTATGCACAACATAACTTATCTAAACACCACTGTGACCCATCTAGTGCTGTTGCTGGTACAGTATCCTTCGCTCCCATTTACATCTACATAGGCTCTTTTTGGTTGCCTTGGAGGAGGTGGAGGCAAGTTGCTCACTTGCGTGCTATATAGCTGTTGGGACTGTGGTGGGTGGTGGATGGCTTTGTTATGAAGGAATCTATTAGAGCCCTACAAGTAACTGTGATATATGCATCTTTGCAGGGGTAGCTGTGTTACAGGTGAGAGTGAAATTCCCCCAAATTGCACAGATCCCTCAGCTTCCTATTTTGATCACTTAGCCCTTGGATTGGTGTTCTGATGGCTGATGAGATGTGATGCTGCCATCCCCTTTAGCCATGGATCCACCGTCACCTGTGAGATAGTCCTGTCCAGTGATCGTACCTCCTTTTCCAGTCCTCGTATGGAGCTTGTGCAACTGCATAGGGGATCTGGCAACTCTTGCGTGCATTATACATGGGGTTCACCTTGAATAAAAGCAAAATACTGTGAATGCTGAAATCTGAAGCAAAAACAGAAAATGCTGGAAAATCTCAGCAGGTCTGACAGCATCTGTGGAAAGAGAATAGAGCCAACATTTTGGGCCCTATTTTACCATTTTGAGTCTAAGTGCTGGGCGGACTTGAATCTGGGAGTGTTTCAGATCTGACTTTTAGACCCCTTCTCAGGCGCTCCCATACGCACTCTGCCTGAAACAATAGTAGCGATTCTGAATCGCACTGCAGAAGTCTATGGGCGGGGTTAATCACGCCCGAAACATTGTAACTCCGATTGGTGTTTCCAACCGCGCATGCGCAGAAATTTTTTTATTGAGAAATGCTCCCCTGCCACATCGCTTCCAGGCAGGATAATGCCTCCCCCTGGCCCCCACAGACATTGCCCCACCCCCACAACATAACTGACCCACCCCCTGCCACCCAGGCCGATCGCGGGCCCCTCCCCCCTTCCTCCCCCCACCGATCACACGCAGAGTGGCAGTGGACCCCCCTGCCCCCTCATGCCCCCCCCCCCCCGCACCAGAGCCATCTGACCTGCCTCCCTCCCCCCCATCAGAGAGCCACCTGATCCAGCTCCCTCCCCACCCCACCAGAAAGCCATCTGACCCGGCTCCCTCCCCCCATAACAGAGAGCCTCCTGACCCGCCTCCCTACCTCCCCACCAGAGAGCCATCTGACCCGCCTCCTTACCGCCCCACCAGAGAGCCATCTGACCCGCCTCCCTCCCCCCCCCCACCAGAGAGCGATCTGGCCCACCTCCCTCTCCCCCCACCAAAGAGCCATCTGGCCCGCCTCCCTCTCCCCCCTACCAGAAAGCCATCTGGCCCACCTCCCTTCCCTTCCCCCCCCCCCCGCCCTCAACCACCACCGATCTGAGTCAGAGAGCTGCTGGAAGCTCGGAACATACCTCCTCAGAAGCTGGAGCACTCGAATCGGACCTTTGCGGACTATGTCTGTTTTGTGCCGAATCTGGATGGTTGAACGTGGTGGTAAAGGGGGAAAGGCCGGTAAGTTTGGACGTGCAGCCCATTAAGACTATTTAAATGCATGCAAATGTATTTAAATTGACGCCACGCCCGTTTCGGGTACTGTCTCGACAGAGCCATTTTCAGCCCTTGGTAAAGGGGAAACCGATACGGAGGCGGGCATGGATCACGCCACTCGCCTCATGCCCGACTTTACCAAGTTTTCATGTCTGAAAACGGGCGCAACGTGATGGTAAAACCGGGCCCTTCAAGTCTGAATGCCCCTTCATCAGAGCTGCCCTGGTCATCCAGACTCGAAACGTTGGCTCTATTCTCTCTCCACAGATGGTGTCAAACCTGCTGAGATTTGTCAGCATTTCTGTCATTGGATTCACTTTGAAGTTGGCCATTTTTCAGGATTGTTCATTATGTGTTCCCCAGGGCAGGCATAGTGGTTAGCACTGCTGCCTCACAGCACCAGAGATCCAGGATCAATTCTGGCCTCAGGTAACCGTGTTGAGTTCGCATATTCTCCCTGTGTCTGCATGAGTTTCCTCTGGGTGCTCTGGTTTCTTCCCACACTCCAAAGATGTGCAGGTCAGGTTGGTTGGCCATGCTAAATTGCCCCTTAATGTCAGGATGACTAGCAGGGTAAATACGTGAGGTTACAGGGATAGGGCCTGGGTGGGATTGTTGTCAGTGCAGGCTTGATGGACTAAATGGCCTCCTTCTGCACTGTAGGAATTCTATTCTGTTCTCTTCAATCCAAGACAGGGCTGAGGTCATGACCACAGCAGATGCTTCAATTCATCGTGCATGAGCATACAATGCCTCAGGGAACTGAGCCAGATGGCCATTTTGCTACAGGTCCAAATACTCTGGAATTTTCCCATAATTTGTCAGTGTGTCAGGTTCAGACTGAAAACCGGTGTGCAGCTCTCCAGAAGCATAACCAAGCTTTCACTCTAGATTTTATGGCACTCAGTGCAAAGAAAATCTGGGGGTCTGGTTTGCGCCATCACCCTGACAGGGTGGGATGAGATCAGGGCACCATCTTTGAAGGGTGCCTTATTCTGGTTTCAATAAGGGCATGCATTCAATTGGTCAGCTCACACAGGGCAACAATGTTTCAGCTATATTTAAATACACAGTACTTACAGTGCAAGGGTCAGCTCACCTGCCGTGGCATGGCAGGCTTGTCTCTGGGCAGATGTTTGATACTGAGCCCTTTACTTCCCTCCTATTGGGCAAAGGATGGGAAGTACCTACATCTGTATTTGACCCCTTCCTGTCATGAATTTAAGTCTATACCCAATCATGGATCAGAATTTGCAAATAGACCCCACCCAAAAATCCTTGGGAAAGTACATAATATACTCAGTCGTTAGTATATTTCAGGAGGTGTAAATGTGCACAAATCGCACCTTCATGAAGGCAGATGAAAATCTGGGCCCAGAATTGTGCATGGTATTGTCAAGTGCTGTTTAACCAAGGGCAGAATTTTTCTATTTTGAGACTAAGTGTGGTGGTGGGTGGCTCTGCCGACATGCCAGATTCAGCGCTTGCACAAGTCACCTGGCTGATAGCTCATTTGTCCACTTGCCAGCCAAGCAGGCTTGGGCCCTGCCTGTGAATACCCACCATACCTCTGTAAACCCCCATAATATTACAACTCTCCGAGAGTGCTGTGTTCCTTCAATTCTGGTCTCTTGTGCTTCCTCCATTTCTTCTGTTCCACTATTGGAAAGTGTGCTTTTAGACATTGAGTACTTAAGGTATGGAGTTCCCTCCCTCAGCCTCTCCATCTTTCCAAGTCTCGTACCTACTTAAAACATACGTCTTTGACCAAGTTTTGAGACATCAGTTCTAATGTTGTCTTCTCTGGCTCAGTATCAATTTTTGGTTGATTACGCTCCTGTGACGTGGCTTGGGGCATGTTGCTATGTTAAATGTGTTTTCTATGCTGGTTGTGTTATTGGTGGTACTGTTATGTTTGCATGTTCGCGTAGGATAACATTAAGGACCTCACGCCACCACAGTGCTTTGTGAGAGGGAGATGGTTGACAGCATAGCCAGGCAGGGAGAGAGGTTTCATCAAATTGAATGGGATTAACCACGAAGGGGAGTCCAAACATTTTGCAAGACAGGATGTCATGCCAATCATCAACAATTAGTCTCCCATGCAAGAAACATGTCCTTCTTGGATAAATAAACTGGCAATAAACTGTTATCTTTGTGGCCAAGTTTTAAGTGGCTTCCTGGTTTAGACTGATGTAATGTCTATTAGGTACAAGGGAAAATAATCTAGCAATTCTTAATCCAGTTTTGTGTGAGCATGCGCTTTTAATTTGGCACTAAACTGGCACTCCTACTCAGGCACATGGGCACTGATTTTTGAAGTTGGTAACTAGTGGACACAATGATTTTAATGTTGACAAATTCTAAAGAACATTAGACTGTTATTTTACTGAGAAATTAAAGAAGTTTTCTAAGGGATACTAGAATATTTTTCAAACTTGGAACTGATCAAATGGACTGCAATTATCTTTTCTAGTGCTGCATCTTCTTACATTTCTATGATGTTTTAGGATACAGGAGGGAAGAAAATCCTGATGGATACCTACTTTATAGGCTACCTGCTAATGCTTACATGTTTAAACAATTTTGCTGTATTTCATCCTTCATTTAATAATCATTAAATGAAGCAGTGCTCAACTGAAAAAAAGTAGTATAATAAAGGGAAACTAAAATAAGAAAAATAGTGGCGTTAAAACTAATCACTTAAAAGCTCAAGAGCTGAATGCAATGTTAACTGAAAAACACAAACAAATTAACTATATACAAATGTAACGAAGTAAAAGGAAAATGAGAAAAGAGGACACTCAGTAGAGAGCATCTCTCCACCGCGCGGTGTTAACTTAACATTATTACCAATGTGCAGTTGTTCCTTGAGACTTTTCCCTACCCAGTTGATGCTTTGTAACTACAAAGCTGAAAAATATTTAAGAGCTTCCATCTCACAGAGGAGGCTTCAGGTCAATTCAACCTGTTCTGAAAACTCTGCTCACATTTTGACAGCCGTGACTAATTGCACCACAGCAGGTGAGACAATCTATAACATTCTAAAACAATCAACAACACTTTAAATAAAATAACCTGCAACATTCTAAATATAATATCTTTTGTTAATAGATATTTCAAAAAATTCTAGAATTCAGATCCATATCTTCAAATCTGTCCATTCATGGAATCAAATCATAGAATCCTAGAATCCCAACAATGGAGAAGGAGGCCATTCGGCCCACTGAACCTGTACCAATGACAATCCCACCCAGGCTCTATCCCTGTAACCCCATGTATTTACCCTCCTAACCCCACTAACACTAAGAGACAATTCAGCATGGCTAATCAACTTAACCCACACATCTTTAGACTGTGGGAGGAAACTGGGGCACTCAGAGGAAACCCATGCAGACATGGAGAGAACATGCAAATTCCACACAGTCACCCAAGGTCAGAATTGAACCTGGATCCCTGGCGCTGAGAGACAGCAGTGCTAACCACCATGCCACCAGTTTTTGTGATATATTGTTTACAAACAGACTAATAAGTCATTGCCACCACCCACCTTCAGTAGCAGAGGTAACAATCAAAAGAAGTAAAATAAACAACACAACTAAATGAAGTGAAGAAAAATAAGGTGGACAATGAGCAAAATTAAACAGTCAATGTGTCACAAAATCAACAGTAATTTTTATCGAAAGGAAGGAGAAAATGAGAGAGGAGGGAAAGTTACAGAATAAAAATTAAGCAACAGAGAGAAAATGGAACAAAATATTTTTAAATGTTACCATCTGATATCTGACCTATTTACCCATATGGAAGCATAGACATCACAAGATGTGAATCACAAGGTTTTAGTGTTTGCTTGCCACTTCTTGACATAGATTCTACTTTTCCATTTACAATGCACAGATATTTATTTTCCTTTTTTCTTGTGTCTCGAGGGGTTCATTTGAATAATGTGACTGAGTGGATCCATATCTTTTTCAAGAAATTGTTATCACATTATACATGCATAATGATAAAGTAAACCACACAGTGTGGAAATATCATGGGACTTTGTTTCTGATCAATCGATATAGAAATGTATATTACATAATATTTACAACACAGCAACAGGCCATTCAGCCAAACTGATCCAGGCCAATGTTTATGCTTCACACAAACCCCCTCCTGTCCTTTTTCATCTATCAGCGTAATCTATTTTCTTTCACCTATTTATCGGAGTTTACATTAAATGCTTTATGCTATTTGCCTCAATTATTATAGAGTGCTTCAACTTCTAAACACTATCTGCACAATTGTTACATGTAAAAAAATATAATAAATTATTACTTCTCTGAAGCATAGAAAGAAATGTGAAATTAAACAGTGAAACACATTTGTGCAGCTCAATTCACTGTTATCCCATTTTCAAATTTTTAAAGACTAATTTATGAATCTACAAAATTTAGATTAAATATTGTAATAGCAGTTGTCAAAATATTACAGGTCAAACCTCTACTTAAAAGTTCAAATATAATTGACTGAGCCTCCTTCCACAGACGCTGCTTCCAACCCACTTATCAATTACCAAATTGACTGCAACTGCCTTAATATGGGACAGAATTTCCAACAAGCACAATTTCTTTCTAAAGCAAGTTTTGTTGGGAATTATTTCTTGTGCATAAGTGGAATTAACTGTAATTGCGCAGCACAAACTGGTGTCCTACTGTACAAATCTATATCCAGCACGTTTTGCTATTTTTGTTCCTTTACAAATGAATAATGATGGAACTTTAAATCCTTTTTATGAAATTACTCTATTTCAACAACTTTGAGATATCTATGGTTCACTAATTCTGGCTTCTTACTCATTCCCAATTATAATTGCTCCACCACTGATGGCTGTGTCTTCAGTTATCTAGACCCCATGATCTGGAATTCCCTCCCTGTACATCTCTGCTTCACCATCTTGCTTTCCTCCCTTAAGGCACTTCTTCAAACCTACCTTCTTGACCAAGCTTCTGGTCTTCTGACCTAATATTTCTTTCCATGACTCGGTGTCATATAATGCTCCTGTGAAGTGCTTTGAGATGTTTCATTACTTTAAAGGTACATTATAAATATAACTTGCTGTTGTTGTATTTCTACCACACTAATATTATGGATAATGCTTAATGCTCATAGAAACCACACAAAGAATTTCATTATCTTTGTTTACTTTAATAGCAGCAAACAGAAATGCTCATAAGTTCAGGTCCACACAGACTGAGTTTGTTCTATAGGATTTTGTTACTCTCACCAGTAGAAGCATATCCATCTGCAAAAATGTACCTTTCATACCTTTTTGATGCCTTAACGGGTGCATCACTTAAGAACATAAGAAATAGGAGCAGGTGTAGATCATATAGTCCCTTGAATCTGCTCTACGATTCAATATGATCATTGCTGATTATCAGCATTAGCTCCACTTTCCTGCTTACTCCCCATATCCCCTGATTCTCTGTGAAGTCAAAATTGTCCACAGGTCTGTTGTTTGTAAAAGCTAGTGTGAACAAAGAACAATACAGCACAGGAACAGGCCCTTCAGGCCTCCAAGCCTGCGCCGCTCATGTGCCCAACTAGATCATTTGTTTGTATCCCTCTATTCCCAGTCTGTTCATGTGGCTATCTAGATAAGTCTTAAACGATCCAAGCGTGTCCGCCTCAATCACCTTGCTTGGCAGTGGATTCCAGGCCCCCACCACCCTGTGTAAAATACGTCCCCCTGACATCTGTGTTGAACCTTGCCCCTCCTCACCTTGAACCTGTGTCCCCTTGTGTTCGTCACCTCCGACCTGGGAAAAAGCTTCCCACTGTTCACCCTATCTATGCCCTTCATAATTTTATACATATCTATTAGGTCGCCCCTCATCCTCCGTCTTTCCAGGGTGGCACGGTAGCACAGTGGTTAGCACTGCTGCTTCACAGCTCCAGGGTCCTGGGTTCGATTCCCGGCTCGGGTCACTGTCTGTGTGGAGTTTGCACATTCTCCTCGTGTCTGCGTGGGTTTCCTCCGGGTGCTCCGGTTTCCTCCCACAGTCCAAAGATGTGCGGGTTAGGTTGATTGGCCAGGTTAAAAATTGCCCCTTAGAGTCCTGAGATGCGTAGGTTAGAGGGATTAGTGGGTAAAATATGTGGGGTAGGGCCTGGGTGGGATTGTGGTCGGTGCAGACTCGATGGGCCGAATGGCCTCCTTCTGCACTGTAGGGTTTCTATGATTTCTATGAGAACATCCCCAGTTTACCCAATCTCTCCTCATAGCTAAGACCCTCCATACCAGGCAACATCCTGGTAAACCCTTTCTGTACTCTCTCCAAAGCCTCCACGTCCTTCTGGTAGTGTGGCGACCAGAACTGGACGCAGTATTTCAAATGTGGCCTAACCAACGTTCTAAACAGCCACAACATCATATGCCAACTTTTATATTCCATCCAATAAAGGCAAGCATGCCATATGCCTTCTTCACCACGCTCTCCACCTGTGCTGCCACCTTTAAGGATCTGTGTACTTGTACACCCAGGTCCCTCTGTGTCTCTATACTCCTGATGGTTCTGCCATTTATTGTATAGCTCCCCCTTACATTAGATCTACCGAAATGCATCACTTCGCATTTATCTGGGTTAAATTCCATCTGCCATTTCTCCGCCCAATGTTCCAGCCTATCTATATCCTGCTGTATTCTCTGACAATGTTCTTCACTATCCGCAACTCCAGCAATCTTCGTGTCATCCGCAAACTTACTGATCACACCAGCTACATCTTCCTCCAAATCATTTATATATATCACAAACAGCAGAGGTCCCAGTACAGAGCCCTGCGGAACTCCACTATTCATGATGTGGAGATGCCGGCATTGGACTGGGGTAAGCACAGTAAGAAGTCTCACAACACCAGGTTAAAGTCCAACAGGTTTATTTGGTAGCAAATACCATAAGCTTTCGGAGCTTGCTGCTCCTTCGTCAGATGGAGTGGTCTCTGTTCTCCAACAGTGCACAGACACAGAAATCAAGTTACAGAATACTAATTAGAATGCAAATCTCTACAGCCAGCCAGGTCTTAAAAGGTACAGATAATGTGGTTGGAGGGAACATTAAACACAGGTTGAAGAGATGTGTATTGTCTCCAGACAGAACAGCTGGTGAGATTATGCAAGACCAGGGGCAAGCTGTGGGGGTTACTGTGGGGGTTAGTGCACTGTTTGAGAGCAGATATCCACTCCATCTGACGAAGGAGCAGTGCTCCGAAAGCTTATGGTATTTGCTACCAAATAAACCTGTTGGACTTTAACCTGGTGTTGTGAGACTTCTTACTGAGCTTACCCCAGTCCAACGCTGGCATCTCCACATCATGACTTCTATGGCTAAGCCAGTTCTCCATCCATCTAGTTAGCTCACCTTTTATCCCGTGAGA
The DNA here is from genome assembly GCF_964213995.1 of Mustelus asterias. Taxonomy (NCBI): domain Eukaryota; kingdom Metazoa; phylum Chordata; class Chondrichthyes; order Carcharhiniformes; family Triakidae; genus Mustelus; species Mustelus asterias. The sequence continues at coordinate 58,314,557 of NC_135806.1, read as the reverse complement.
TTTAACCTTTTGCACCAGCCTGCCATGAGGGACCTGGTCAAACGCTTTACTAAAATCCATATAGACGACATCCACGGCCCTTCCCTCGTCAATGGTTTTTGTCACCTCCTCAAAAAACTCAACCAAATTTGTGAGGCATGACCTCCCCCGTACAAAACCATGCTGTCTATCGCTAATGAGATTATTCAGTTCTAAATGCGCATATATCCTATCTCTAAGAATCTTCTCCAACAATTTCCCTACCACGGACGTCAAGCTTACCGGCCTATAATTACCCGGGTTATCCTTGCTACCCTTCTTAAATAACGGGACCACATTTGCTATCCTCCAATCCTCTGGGACCTTACCTGTGTCCAGTGAAGAGACAAAGATTTCTTTTAGAGGCCCAGCAATTTCATCTCTTGCCTCCCTGAGGAGTCTAGGATAGATGCCATCCGGCCCTGGGGATTTGTCTGTCTTAATGTTTCCTAAAAAACCTAACACTTCCTCCCTTGTTGCCCTTTATGCCCTTCTAACTCCCTGTTTGAGTTCTTTTCTACTTTCTCTGTATTCCTCCAGTGCTCCATCTGTTTTTAGCTGCCTGGACCTCATGTATGCCTCTTTTTTCTTTTTGATGAGACCCACAATTTCACTGGTTACCCACGGCTCTCGAATCCTACCTTTCCTATCCTTCCTCTTTACAGGCACATGCCTGTCCTGCAGTCCTATCAACTGCTCCTTAAAAGACTCCCACATGCCAGATGTGGATTTACCCTCGAACAGCCTCTCCCAATCAACAGCCACCAAATCCTGCCTAATCTGGCTGTAGTTAGCCTTCCCCCAATTCAGCACCTTACCCATAGGACAGCACTCATCTTTTTCCATTACTATCCTAAAATTTACAGAATTCTGGTCACTATTTGCCACATTTTCCCCCACTGAAACTTTGATGATCTGACCAGGCTCATTCCCCAGTACTAGGTCCAGTATAGCCCCCTCTCTAGTTAGACTGTCAACATATTGTTCTAAAGAACCTTCCTGTACGCATTTTATAAATTCTTCCCCGTCCAGGTCCCCAGCCCGAAGCGATTTCCAGTCTAGGTGAGGGAAATTAAAGTCTCCCACTACAACAACCCCAGTTTTTCTGCACCTGTCCAGAATCTCCTTACATATCCGTTCTTCAACTTCCCGTGGGCTGTTGGGAGGCCTGTAGTATACCCCCTCAATTGCTCAATTTGCTACCAAATAAACCTGTCGGAGTTTAACCTGGTGTTGTGATACTTCTTACTGTGTATACCCCCAGCACAGTGACTGTGCCCTTCCTGTTTCTGAGCTCCACCCACAGTGACTCGTTACCTGACCCTTCCAAATTGTCCACCCTCTGTACCGCTGTAATATGCTCTCTAACCAGCATTGCTACTCCCCCACCTCTCCTAGCCCCTCCTCTGTCTCGCCTAAAATAGTTATATCCCGGAATATTCAGCTGCCAGTCCTGTCCTTCTTTTAACCAAGTCTCCGTCACTGCAACCACATCCAAGTTCTGCGCAAGCATTAAGGCTCTAAGCTCGTCTGTCTTGCCCGTCACGCTCCTTGCATTGAAGCAGATGCACTCCAGACCTCCAGGCCCACTGAGGTCATCCTCCCCCAGAATGCTCTTCCTCATGGATAGCCTTGTCTTGGCCCCAACCTCGTCCCCAGCCTCTATGCTTATTGACCTATTGTTCTGATCCCCACCCCCCTGCCACATTAGTTTAAACCCACCCGAACCACAATAGCAAAACTCCCAGCTAGGATATTCGTGCCCCTCCAGTTTAGGTGTAACCCGTCCTTCTTGTACATCCTCTCTTGAAGACTTCCCAGTGATCCACGAATTTGAAACCCTCCCTCCTGCACCAGTCCTTTAGCCACGCATTCAGCTCTACAATCTCCCTGTTCCTAGCCTCACTAGCTTGTGGCACTGGGAGTAGTCCAGAGATCGCTACCTTAGAGGCCCTGCTTTTCAGCCTACTACCCAACTCCCTGAATTGCTCTCTCAGGACCTCCCTGCTCTTTCTGCCTACGTCATTTGCACCAATGTGGACAATGACGTCTGTCTGGTTACCCACCCCTTTTAGGATGCTTCCTACCCGCTCAGAGACATCCAGGACCTCGGCACCAGGGGGGCAGACTACCATCCTGGAGTCTCGTTCGCGCCCACAGAACCGCCTGTCTGTACCTCTAACTGTTGCATCCCCCACTACTATTGCTCTCAGAGTCCCCCTCTTTCCCTTCTGAGCCACAGAGCCCGACTCCGTGCCAGTGACCCGGTCACCGTGGCTTACCCCTGGAGGGTCATTCCCCCCCCCACAGTATCCAAAACGGTATACTTATTCTGGAGGGGGACCACCACAGGGGATCCCATCACTGACTGCTCTCTCCCCTCCTCTCTGTCACCCATCCCTTACTGTTAAGGGGGACAACCACCGGGGTACTCTCTTTACCCTTCCTAACCGTGACCCACGTGTCTTCCTCCCGTGGCCCTGGTGTGACGACCTGCCTGTAACTTCTCTCTAACCTCTCATTTTCCCTCACGAGACTAAGGGCATCGAGGCACAGCTCCAGTTCCCTAACACGGTCTCTCAGGAGCTGCAGTTCAACGCACCTGGCGCAGATATGGACTTCTGGGAGGCTAGGCGACTCCATGAACTCCCACATCCGACAGCAACAAACTGGCCTCCCACTCATAATTACCCCTTTCTTTAAATTACTGGAAGAACGAAGAACGGAACCTACCCTGCCTCTGCCTGTTTCCTCCTAAGCCCGTTGAGCCAAAGTGTGGTGTGGTGCAAAATGAAGACAAGGAAACCATATTGTGATTCTGGGAGGGAGGGGAAGGAATAAGAATAGAATTGCAGAAAATGGAATAGACATTGTTGAGGGTCCTATCCACCAAGCAGAGGGAAAACTCAACTGAAGAAAAAGTAAGGCATATTGGAAGCACTGACATGGAAGCTGGCAATGTCAGAACAGATACAACCCAGATGGGAAAAACTGGGAGTGTGCAATACAGTCTTCATTGGAAGTGGTCGCTTGTCATTTTTATTCTGCGTCCCACTTCTACTCTGACTTCTTTGTCCTTTCTTCCTACAGTGTTTAGAAGCTAAATGTTATAATGTAACCAATGATAACATTGGAATCTGTTATAAGGTAACCAGTGGTAGCATGCTGTGAGGCTCAGCTGACTAGCTGACCCAGTAGTCAATGTAACCAATGGCAAAATGATGTGGTATAAATAAAAAACAGATGGGGATTGTGGGGAGCTTGTGTGGCTCAGAGCGTGGCCTAAATGTTGGTGTCATGAAGTTTGTTTATTTAACCTTTTTCTTTGATTTACTTTGTGAAGTTAGTTCCTTTATTGCTTGCAACTGAAGTATCCTTACTGCCAGATGAACACTAAAAGGAAGTTTGAAGAACAGCACTTCACATTTCAATTAAGCACTTTACAGCTTCCAGACTCAACTCTGAGATCTCTAGGGCCCTATTTTCATTCAAAGTGCTGGTCGGACTTGAAATTGGGAGTGTTTCAGATCCGACTTTTAGATCCGTTCTCAGGCGCCCCCATACGCACTCTGCCTGAAAAAATACCAGCAATTCCGAATCGCGCTGCAGAAGCCTGTGGACGGGGCTTAACATGCCCAAAACCCCGCAGCTCCAATCGCCACCTCCAACTACACATGGGCAGAAAACAAAAGAATAGAAGTCCCTGCCCCATCCCTCCCGGGTTGGATAATGCCTCCCCCTGGCCCCCACAGACATTGGCCCACCCCCACAACATTACTGACCCCCTTATTCCGCCACCCGCTAGATGATCGCGGGCCCCTCCCACCTCCCCCTCACTGACCAGAAGCAGAGTGGCAGCAGACCCCCCCTCCCCCTCACCGATTACAGGCAGAGTGGCAGTAGCTCCCCCCCCCTTCTCTCCCCCCCTCCGATCTCAAGCAAAGAGCTGTCAGACCCACCTCACCCCCCACCGATCCCAGCAGAGAGCCATCGGACGCTTGGTACTTATCTCCTCACTAGCTGGAGCGCCCGAATCGGACTTTTGTAGAGCATGTCTGTTTCACGCCGAATCCGGATGGGCGAACGCGGTGGTAAAGGGGGAAGTGCCGGTAAGGTTGGGCATGCAGCCTATTAGAACATAGAACATAGAAAAACTACAGCACAAACAGGCCCTTCGGCCCACAAGTTGTGCCGAACACATCCCTACTTTCTCGACCTACCTATAACCCTCCATCCTAGTAAGCTCCATGTACTCATCCAGGAGTCCCTTAAAAGACCCTATTGAGTTCGCCTCCACCACCACTGACGGCAGCCGATTTCACTCACTCACCACCCTCTGTGTGAAAAACTTACCCCTAACATCTCCCCTGTACCTACCCCCCAGCACCTTAAACCTGTGTCCTCTCGTAACAGACATTTCCACCCTGGAAAAAAGCCTCTGGGAGTCCACCCGATCTATGCCCCTCAACATCTTATACACCTCTATTAGGTCTCCTCTCATCCTTCGCCTCTCCAAGGAGAAAAGACCGAGCTCCCTCAGCCTATCCTCATAAGGCATGCCACTCAATCCAGGCAACATCCTTGTAAATCTCCTCTGCATCCTTTCAATCTTTTCCACATCCTTCCTATAGTGAGGCGACCAGAACTGAGCACAGTGCTCCAAGTGGGGTCTGACGAGGGTCTTATATAGCTGCATCATTATCCCCAGACTCCTAAACTCAATCCCTCGATTGATAAAGGCCAGCACACCATACGCCTTCTTAACCACCTCCTCCACCTGCGGGGCCGATTTTAGAGTCCTATGGACCCAGACCCCAAGGTCCTTCTGATCCTCCACAGTACTAAGAGTCTTTCCCTTTATATTGTACTCCTTCATCCCATTTGACCTACCAAAATGGACCACGACGCATTTATCTGGGTTGAAGTCCATCTGCCACTTCTCCGCCCAGTCTTGCATCCTATCTATGTCCCTCTGTAACTTCTGACATCCCTCCAGACTATCCACAACCCCACCAACCTTTGTGTCGTCGGCAAACTTACCAACCCATCCCTCTGCTTCCTCATCCAGGTCATTTATGAAAATGACAAACAGCAAGGGTTCCAGAACAGATCCCTGGGGCACACCACTGGTGTCAATTTAAATGCATGTAAATGCATTTACGGCCATTTTGGGGTCTTGGTAAAGGGGGAACCAGCGCGGTGGCGGGCGCGATCGTGCTCACGCCCGACTTTACCAAGTTTTCGCGCCTGAAAAACTTGATGGTAAAATCGGGCCCATGATTTCAGATCAGAATCATTGCTTCTATTTTTTTGGACAGCAACAGCTGGTAATGATTCTGCTTTGCCATTTACACCTTCAAAACCTATCTTTGTTTTTTGATGTCCCCCATTTTGCTTTGTACCATCATTTCTTTTATCACTTAATTATTCCCACCTTCAGACAGTGTAGGAGGCCAAGTTCAGAGGATCAGATGGAGAATTAAAATGGGAAGTGTCCAGAAGCTCCAGGTCACACTTGTAGATTGAATAGAGGATTTAGTATAGCAATCTGGGTTTGGTTTCTTCCGTGTAAAGGAGACCACATAATGAGCAGCAAATACTGCATACTAAATTGAAAGAAGTACAGCTATGTTACTGTTACACCTAGGAGGAGTGTTTGATGTCCTGAATGATGGGAAAGGAGGAGGTGAAAGGCAAGGTGTTGCATCTTCTGCGCTACCATGCTAAGGAGAGTGGGTTTTGGGGTTGATTGAAGAGTGGATCAGGATGTTAAGGGACATCCCACTCTGACCTTTCTTTCCATGGCCTCCTGCACTGTTCAACAGATGTTCAACTGAAGATTAATTAGGTGTATTACAACCTTCCAGACTTAACACAGATCATAATTTTCAGTTTCAGATCATCATTACTGTCTCATATTTTCAGAAAGCTGCCTGACCTACTATTTCTGGCATTTCTTGCTTTTATTTCAGACTTACAGCATCTGCACTACTTTTATTTTCTTTTATCAATAATATGTGATGATGACATTAAGTGGCTAAAGCAGAAGATATTTCCATCCTTCAACATCAGCACCCATGCTTTAATAGATGCAAAGGATAATCAAAAAATACAAATTTAATGAACTTTCCATGGGGTTATGGGGATAGGGTGGGGGAAGAGGACCCGGGTAAGATATTCTGTCAGAGAGTTGGTGCAGACTCGATGAGCTGAACAATCTCCTTCTGCACTGTCGGGATTCTATGAACAGCCACAGTATGAACATTTGGCACAAGTTTGACGTTTAATGCTCTAGAGAGATAATTCTGCAGATTGCAGTATATGTAACTCAAAATGTTCGCTTATTCAATATTCAGCACCATTTGGAACTCCTCAGATACTTAAGTCATCACTGTACATAGGCAGCAAGACAATATTCAGGTTTGGTCTGCTAAGTGGCAAGTAACAATCACACCACACAAGTACCAAGCAATGACCATCTCTAACAGGAGAGGATATTTCTCCCCTTGGCAATTAATGGCATTGCCATCACTGAATCCCCTACTGTTAACCTCCTGGAGACTTGCCATCGACCAGAAACTGAACTAGACAAACCAAATAAATGCTGTGCTACAAGGGCAGGCCAGAGGCTGGGAACTCTGCAGCAATTAACTCACCTTCAATCTCCCCAAAGTCTGTTCACTATTTACAAGGCACAAGTCAGGAGTGTGATAGAATTGTCTCCACTTTTTAAAATTCTTTCATAGGATATAGGCTTCGCTGGCTCAGCCAACAAATATTGCCCCCTAATTGCCTTTGAGAAGGCGATGTTGAGCCTGGATGAGTGCAGCTTCAACAACACTCAAGCAGCTTTACACTATCCAGGACCAAGCAGTCCACCGGGATGGCATGGTGGCACAGTGGTTAGCACTGCTGCCACACAGCGCCAGGGACCCGAGTTTGATTCCTGGCTTGGGTCGCTGCTTGTGCGGAGTTTGCACGTTCTCCCCATGCCTGCGCAGATTTCCTCCGGGTGCTCCGGTTTCCTCCCACAGTCCGAAAGATGTGCTGGTTAGGTGCATTGGCCATGCTAAATTCTCCCTCAGTGTACCTGAACAGGCTTGGGTGGAGAGATGGCAGATGGAGTTTAATCCGGACAAATATGAGGGAATGAATTTTGTAAGGTCTAATAGGGATAGGAAATATAAAGTAAATGACAGAACCTTTAAGAGTATTGATAGACAGAGGGATCTGGATGTACAGATACACAGGTCACTGAAAGTGGCAATGCAGGTGGAGAAGAAGGCACACGGCATGCTTGCCTTTCATCAGCCAGGGCACTAAGTTTAAAAATTGGCAAGTCATGATGCAGCTTTATAGAGCCTTAGATAGGCCACACTTGGAATATAGTGTTCAATTGGGTCACCACACTACCAGAAGGATGTGGAGGCTTTTGAGAGGGTACAGGAAAGATTTACCAGGATGTTGTCTGGTATAGAGGGCATTAGCTATGAGGAGAGGTTGGAGAACTTGATTTGTTCTCACTGGAACGAGGGAGGTTGAGGGGCGACCTGATAGAAGTCTACAAGATTATGAGGGGTTTGGACAGAGTGGATAGTCAGAAGCTTTTTCCCAGGGTGGAAGAGTCAATTACTAGGGGGCATAGGTTTAAGGTGCAAGGGGCAAGGTTTAAAGAAGATGTACGAGGCAAGTTTTTTTTTTACACAGAGGGTGGTGGATGCCTGGAACTCGCTGCCATGGGAGGTAGTGGAAGTAGATACGATAGTGATTTTAAGGGGCGTCTTGACAAATACATAAATAGGATAGGAATAGAGGGATATGTTCCCCGGAAGATAGGGGTTTTTAGTTCAGTCGGGCAGCATGGTCGGTGCAGGCTTGGAGGGCCGAAGAGCCTGTTCCTGTGCTGTAATTTTCTTTGTTCTTTTGATTGGCACCCCATCTGTCATTGACACATAGTGGCAGCCATGAGCATCATATACAAGATGCACAGCAACTCACCAAGCCCCTTTCAACAGCACCTTCCAAACCCACGAATTCTACCATCTAGAAGGACAAGGCAGCAGATGCATGGGAACACCACTATCTACAGGTTGCCCTCTGAGCCACACACCATTGGAACTACATTTTGTCATTCTTTCATTGTCACTGGATCAAAATCCTGGAACTCCCTTTATACTAGAACTGTAGGTATATCGTACACCACATGGCCTGCAACAGTTCAAGAGAGAAGCTTACCACCACTTTCTCACATACAATTACGGATGAGTGACAAATACTGGCCTTGCCAACGATGCCAATATCCCATGAAAGAAAAAGATATATACTTTTGAAACACTTTTACTGATCTATTTGAAATAAAACTTTTTATTTCAAAATATTTTGCAATCAACTGCTGTGGAGTCATATTCCTCAAGGAACTACACAAACTAAAATTAAACTGGTCAGGATTACTCTTTGTGAAAAGCTACTTCAGTCAACTATTATTTTACCAAGCACTTAAACAAAAAGAACATCTGCTGGCCCACTTTCTTTGCTGATTAAAATGAAATAGGATTTCTTGGGAAAGGTGGGTGGGGAGGCAATTGGAAAAGGATATAATGTACTTGAATAGCCACAATTTAATTAGCTGAAATTAGTGTTTTACTGGAGTTATTTTATTTGCTTGAGTATTTTCATCTAGTGAAAGAAACTCCCAAAGGGCACCATTATTCTAAAAGTCTGTATTTAGCTTTAAGATAATTTGTATGCACTATTAAGAGCTTATATTTTCAGTATTGCTTTAATTTGAAGTATGGTAAAAAAATTAATAGTTATATATTATTGGCTGTTTTATGACGAGTTAGTGAAGAGTTTCTGGACCTGTGAAGCATTCGGCGCTGGCAAATAAACTGACTAGTCATTAGACTTAATACCTTCAAAACTTTTCATTTGATGGTGCCCTAGTTTGTCTTTATGCAAAAGAATAAGATTTATCACCAGAATTCCAATGATAATGTAGACCGTGATTTTTCTGGGTCTTTCAATCAGCTTGTGCTTTAAGCACCACTCATAAGAACATAAGAAATAGGAGCAGGAGTAGGCCATCCAGCCCCTCAAGCCTGCTCCGCCATTCAATAAGATCATGGCTGATCTGATAGTGGGTTCAGTTCCATTTACCTGCCTGCTCCCCATAACCCTTAATTCCCTTAATGGTTAAAAATCTATCTGTGACTTAAACACATTTAACGAGGTAGCCTCTTCTGCTTCATTGGGCAGATAATTCCAAAGATTCACTACCCTCTGGGAGGAGAAGTTCCTCCTCAACTCTGTTCTAAATTGACTCCCCCGTAGTTTGAGGCTATGCCCCTTAGTTCTTGTTTCCATTGTAAGTGGAAATAACCTCGCTGCTTCTACCCTGACTAGCCCCTTCATTATCTTAAGATCTCCCCTCAACCTTCTAAACTCCAATGAATACAGGCCCAGTCTACTCAATTTCTCCTCATAAGCTAACCCCCTCATCTCCGGAATCAACCTGGTGAACCTTCTCTGTACCCCCTCCAAAGCTAATATATCCTTTCTTAAATAAGGGGACCAAAATTGTACACAGTACTCTAGGTGCGGCCTCACCAGTACCCTGTACAGTTGCAGCATGACCTCCCTGCTTTTATACTCCATCCCTCTCGCGATAAAGGCCAACATTCCATTTGCCTTCTTGATTACCTGCTGCACCTGCAAACTGAGTTTTTGTGATTCATGCACAAGGACACCCAGGTCCCTCTGCACAGTAGCATGTTGTAATTTTTCACCGTTTAAATAATAGTCCATTTTACTATTATTCCTTCCAAAGTGGGTAACCTCACACTTACCAACGTTATACTCCATCTGCCAGATCCTTGCCCACTCACTTAGCCTATCCAAATCTCTCTGCAGACTCTCTGTGTCCTCCACACAATTTGCTTTCCCACTCATCTTTGTGTCATCCGCAAACTTTGTTACCTTACACTCGGTCCCCTCCTCCAGATCGTCTATGTATATGGTAAATTGTTGAGGCCCCAGCATCGATCCCTGCGGCACGCCACTAATCACTGATTGCCAACCGGAAAAGCACCCATTTATTCTGACTCTCTGCTTTCTGTTAAATAGCCAATCCTCAATCCACGCTAACACTTTACCCCCAACTCCGTGTACCTTTATCTTATGCAGCAACCTTTTGTGCGGCACCTTATCGAATGCCTTCTGGAAATCTAAATACACCACATCCACCGGTTCCCCTCTGTCAACCGCGCTCGTTATATCCTCAAAGAATTCCAGTACTCAGTACCATAACTGTGCTGCTAAATGCTAAAAACAAGTTCCTGCATTTGTGTGCTTGCCTCATGATTTTGCTGCATATGTAGTGATAATGTAATAACATAAGAAGTTAAGATCAAAGTCACTATACATGTTGAACCATACAAATTCTTACAAATTACATCTCTACAGATTAAAGGAGCTAATATGTCTAAAAGGAAGCGATGCACATGTTAAGAACAGTGGATTTGTAATTGACTAACTGTGAAAATCAAGCTAATGAGCATTTAATTTCTATATTGTTGCAACATGATTTCTGCTTTGCAGCAACACAAAGGTAATAGGTATAACTGTCAAGTGCCACTTGGATCAGAGGATTTTCCCATTGGCTTCTGGACCTGATTTCAGGACTAATAAGTATCCTGCATTTGCTGATACCAAGTCTGATATAGCAATCTTCCAGGAGGCAACTTCTTGCTTGGCCAATTCCATGCTTCCTGTTCTTCTGCTGACTTCCTTTGCTGCAGGCATAACAGAGGGCTTTCAGCTTTGGTGCCTCAGCAGTCACATTGAAAGAAGTATTGCTGAGACCAGTGAAGGATTTGAATATAAAAGTGCTCTGAGGTGTGGATCCAAAGCAAAAATTATGATGACCAATGTTATTAGGCCCTCTAGAGCAAAGGGGAACCCCTCCGGAGGAATCATTTGGGCTGTAGGTACGATCCTTCCGACCCACGACTCCTCTTGCTCTGATGACCCCTGGGTCTACTTCAGGCCACAAAATCACCCCTTTAGGGTCTTTACCATCTTAATGGTTGCTCATCGCTGCGGAGTCCCCCTTTAGAAATGTTCCCTCCGGTGGGAATGCTTTGGGGACCAATCTCAATGGAGTTTCCTCCTATTATCCAGGCCACTTCCACCACCTCCACTCCTGTCACATTTGGGCTGAGAAAACCTCCATCAAGAAACAGAACAGTGTGAGGGATTCTTAGGGAGCCACTTCACATTGTTTTTTTTTCCCAAATGGTGTAGCATTGAGCTCAGTTTATAATATCTTCGGGAGGTTTGTTGGGCCTTTTGAGCATTTTTCAACTCGAGCAGTGGTTTTATTAATATTTTAAGAAAGAGGATATGGGGCAGAATTTTCCATTCTGGGGACTAAGGGTAGTAGTGGGCAGGAAGGTCAGCGTGATTCCTGCTGGACAGTAGGGGGTGGGGCAAGCAGTGATTCATCTGCCTGCCATTACCTCATGGGATTGAAAGTCCTGGCGCCATATTTAAATTGCACCCACACAGATATTCACTTGCTGCAGGCTAAGTGCATGTTGAAAGTCTAAATTAGCATGCCGACTAAACATTCCAAACCATCTGCCCCACGGTCCAGTGAAGTCTCCCTGGGGATTCTCCTCCGGGCCATTCAGGAAAGGCAGGGGGTCCTCTTTCTAAGGCGTCGGAGCAGGAGGTCCACCTACCTGACCACAACTGCCTGGGAGCAGGTCACTAGGGAGGTCAACATCCATGGCCATTTAGGACTCAGATGGAGAGGAACTTCTTCACCCAGAGGGTCATGAACTTGTGGAATCTTACCACAGAAGGCTGTGGAAGCCAAGTCGCTGAATATATTTAAGAAGGAAACAGATGGATTTCGAGATTCTAAAGGTATGAAGGGGGATGGGTTGAGCGCAGGAGTGTGAAGTTGATTTAGAGGATATTGAATGGCGGAGAAGGCTTGAAGGGCCAAATGGCCTACTCCTGCTCCTATGCTCCTGCTTTCTATGTTTCTAAAAGGACTGACTTGCAGCGCAGGAAAAGAGTGATCTGACGTGCTTCGCCAGGTTAAGTGAAACTTCTACGCACTCAAAATTCACTCTCATAAGGGTATCAGTATGCAGGACAAAATTGTCCATAACTGGCAGGAGAGAGCCAAGAGAAGTTAAGGGCACTCTCATCTCAAAGAACAGGCTGGTGAAGATAGACATTGTTTCAGCAAGAAAAGGCAGTGGAAGAGATTGAGAAAGCACCTCAGTCACAGCCGCCCAGAGCATCTTAGATAAGGAGGTCAAAGAAGCATCTGATGAAGATCCATCAATGTTTTCATCTGCACCCTCCACCAGCGCAGATACACACATCTCAGTGGGACTTAGTTCTGTAATAAGTTCAGGTTCACAATCTGATTCTCACTGGGGTCCACAGCAGCTGGAGGCAGTGGCAGCTGAGGTGTTTGACACTCGGAGGGCTGCTGGAGACCAGGAGGAGTACCAGCCAAACAGAAATCCTGGGGTCATCTAGGACACTTCAAGGGAGTCCAGCTCCTCCAAATCTCTTTGGCATGTGACGTCATCAGCTCCAGCAACTTAGGCCAATGAGCATGCACCTCATGCAGGAGACCCTTAGCAAGCTGGGGATATTAAATAGCTAATCAATGTGATGCAAAGTCCTGTGTTTAATCAAGGTGACCAAATGTAGCCTTCCCTGCCCCCACAATTTCTCCCATCATGTTCCTCCATTTCATTCAGTCTCAGTCAATCTCATAACAGTGGTTTTCTTTAGTTTCACATTCCCACATGAACAAAGTCACTTTCTGTGTCAAGATGATGACTGGGTAAGACAAATGAAGCCCTCACATCTTTGGCAGACATTATGTGACCTCCTGAGAATTGTTCATCAAGGTTAGTGATTATCCTGATGCTGTTGCACTGAAGTCTGTGGTTGTAATAAGTGTTTGTCGTAACCAACATTGGTGTCTTTTCACCCAAAAGCACTTTCCAATGGCCTTTGTAGTTTTACTGTGTGGTTGTGGTTATAGTAATGTTCATTGTCGAGCACCATACCCTTTCATGATCCAGTGCAGTGTAATTTCTTCTCCACATTTAGGGTTGAGCATTATTCCTTTGTTAGTCCCCACTCTCCTCATGTATGACACTGAGCAATGGAAGTTGGTTCCTGATGCGCGATTAATCCACTCGGGAGGCTAGATCGTACCCGGGAATAAAGGCTTTTATTCGCAACAAGAATAGAGCATACTGCTTAACAATACTATCCCAGACTAAGGGTCACTAGGAAGTGCAGTGACCTTTATACTCCTATAGGGAGGGGGAGCCAAACGGAGTGTACCACAGAACAATGCTAACAGGTGGAACACCCAACCCTAACCCCAACAGTAACAAGAGTAACATATGTACAAGTACCCATAGTGATAACCATCTATGGTTCAGTACCCATAGTGGTAACCATCTATGGTTCAGTACCCATAGTGGTAACCATCTATGGTTCACCACATTCACCCCTCCTTTAAAAACAAAGGCCGGTGGGGTAAAAAAACAATACGAACTGTCCATATGTTCACAAGTTCAGTCGTATCGGAGGTCCACACCGTCTCTGCGACCTCCGCAGCACTGGCGGCAGTGCCGGTTCTGGTGACCGTGGTGTCCCTCTCTCCAAGGTGGTGTCCAGTGACTCCTCCAGTTCCTCACGCACCGGTGGACCTCGAGGTGGCGACAATCTCCTGGACTCAGGCAAGCTGTACACGGGAGTAAGAGGATTAAGTGGAGGTCCCGATGCTGCCCGCGCCGTGTCAGGAGGGGAGAGAATGGGCAAAGGAATCCTAACCAGGGGTGCGGGAGCAACGGGGGTTTCCAGGTCCCCTGCAGGCGCCAGATCTCTGATAGAGACCGTGTCCTCTCGCCCGTCAGTATATGCCACATAGGCATATTGAGGGTTGGCGTGGAGGAGATGGACCTGTTCAACCAAAGGGTCGGACTTGCGGGCCCTAACATGCCACCGCAGGAGGACAGGTCCTGAGTACGTCAACCAAGATGGCAATGAGGTCCCAGAGGAAGACTTCCTAGGGAAGGTGAACATCCGCTCATGTGGGGTAGCATTGGTTGCCGTACACAGGAGGGACCGGATTGAATGAAGTGCATCAGAAAGTACCTCTTGCCAACGGGAGACTGGAAGACCCCTAGACCTTAACGCCAGTAAGACAGCCTTCCAGACTGTAGCGTTTTCTCTTTCGACCTGCCCATTACCCCTGGGGTTGTAACTCGTAGTCCTACTTGAGGCAATTCCTTTAGAGAGCAGGTATTGCCTCAAGTCGTCGCTCATAAACGACGAACCCCTATCACTGTGGATATAACTTGGGTAGCCGAACAGGGTAAAAAGATTCCGCAAGGCTTTGATGACCGTGGCAGCGGACATGTCAGAACAGGGGATGGCAAAGGGGAATCGGGAGTACTCGTCAACCACGTTGTGGAAATACACATTCCAATCTGTCGAAGGAAGGGGGCCCTTGAAATCAACACTCAGTCGTTCAAAAGGGCGAGTGGCCTTAATGAGGTGTGCCCTGTCAGGCCAGTAGAAGTGCGGTTTGCACTCAGCACATACCTGGCAGCTTTGAGTTATCGACCTGACATCTTCTATGGAGTAGGGCAGATTCCGGGCCTTTACGAAATGGAAGAGCCGAATGATCCCCGGATGGCAGAGATGATTGTGGAGGGCCTGTAGCCGGTCCTCCTGCACACTGGCACATGTTCCACGCGACAGGGCATCTGAGGGCTCATTGAGCTTCCCCGGACGGTACATGATATCATAGTTGTAGGTGGAGAGTTCGATTCTCCACCTCAAGATTTTATCATTCTTAATTTTTCCCCTTAACGTGTTGTTGAACATGAATGCCACGGACCGCTGGTCCGTGAGCAGGGTAAATCGTTTTCCAGCCAAATAATGGCGCCAATGCCGGACGGCCTCCACAATGGCCTGAGCCTCTTTTTCCACAGAGGAGTGCCGAATTTCAGGGCCTTGGAGGGTGCGAGAGAAAAAGGCAACGGGCCTGCCCGCCTGGTTAAGTGTGGCGGCCAGGGCGAAATCAGATGCATCACTCTCCACCTGGAAGGGGATGGACTCATCGACAGCGTGCATCGTGGCTTTCGCAATGTCAGCTTTTATCCCTTCAAAGGCTAGGCGAGCCTCTGCTGTCAGAGGAAAAGAGGTAGACTTTATGAGCGGACGGGCTTTGTCCGCGTAATTGGGAACCCACAGTGCTTTGATGCTAGTGGGTAGGGGAAGTTCAAGGAGGGGACGCATACGGTCTGGATCGGGGCCGATGACCCCGTTTTCCACCACGTATCCGAGGATTGCTAGGTGGTGCTTGCTGAATACGCACATCTCCCTGTTACAGGTCAGGTTCAGGAGAGACGCAGTGCGTAAAAACTTCAGGAGGTTGGCGTCGTGGTCCTGCTGGTCATGGCCACAGATAGTGACGTTGTCCAGGTACGGGAAGGTAGCCCGTAGCCCGTTTTGGTCCACCATTCGGTCCATCTCACGCTGGAAAACCGAGACCCCATTAGAGACGCCGAAAGGGACTCTTAAGAAGTGGTAGAGACGGCCATCCGCCTCAAAGGCCGTGTATTTTCGGTCCTCTGGGCGAATGGGGAGCTGGTGGTAAGCTGACTTCAAGTCGATGGTGGAGAACACCCGGTACTGCGCAATCTGGTTGACCATGTCAGATATGCGCGGGAGAGGATACGCGTCCAGCTGCGTGTACCTATTCAGGGACTGACTATAGTCTATGACCATCCGGGGCTTGTCTCCAGTCTTGACCACCACGACTTGTGCTCTCCATGGGCTAGTGCTAGGTTGAATGACCCCTTCCCTAAGGAGCCACTGAACCTCAGATTGGATAAAGATCCGATCCTCAGCGCTGTAACGCCTGCTCTTAGTCGCGATGGTCTTGCAGCCTGGCACAAGATTTTCAAATAAGGAAGGCGGGGTAATTTTGAGTGTAGAGAGACTGCATGTGGAGCGCGCTGGGCAATTTGGAGGCTGCTGTTCTCCCACTGAAAGTGGAGGGAGTGGCCCATCGTACTGCAGGGTCACACTCTTCAGGTGGACCATAAAGTCTAGCCCCAGGAGTACCGGAGCGCAAAGGTGCGGTAACACGAGGAGCCTGAAGTTCTCATAAACTGTGCCCCGCACCGTTAAAGTTACCACGCAGCTCCCAAGAACAATAACAGATCGGGACCTCGATGCCATAGAAATTGTCTGCCTGACAGTTTGCACGCGGAGAGCGCACCGTTTCACTGTATCCGGATGGATGAAACTCTCCGTGCTCCGCTGTCAAACAGGCAATGTGTCAGGCGTCCGTTTACCCCTATGTCCATCATGGACTTGTCGAGTCTGTGAGGCTTGGCCTGGTCCAGGATGATTGATGCCACTGTTGGATCCCGAGTGTAACTGCAGGCAGCTGAGATAGTCGACGACGAGGACCCCTGCTGGTCTTCTGCGGCCGGTGTCGACCAAAATGGCTGCACCCATGGATCGCACGTGGTCGCTGGCGTTGAAAGTGGCGGCACCCGCAGGTCGCACGTGTCTTGCGTCGTCATCAGGAATGGCGGCGCCCGTGAATCGCACGTGGTTGAAGACATCGACGAAGCCGGAGACGAGGAGACGGATCCTGGGGAGTCACACGCAGCACTGCTTGGCTTAGAAGGGGGCTTTGCTCAGCTCACTTTTGCATAGTGCCCTTTCTTCCCACAAGCGGAGCAAAATACCGTCCTGGCCGGACATCTCTGACGAGGGTGCTTCGCCAATCCGCAGAAATAGCACCGTGGGCCTCCTGGAGCTGCTGCAGCCGTCAGGTCTGAAGTCGAGAGCATGATCGCGCAGTTCCTAGGAGCCGCCGGGTACAGTTGAGTCGGTAGCTGTACTTGCCACGATGTTCCCACGTGGTCGGTGGGGTAGGTTTCAAGACTTCTGGAGGCCGTTTCCATCGCATCAGCCAATTCTACCGTCTTAGCCAGGTCCAAGTTACCTTGCTCTAGCAGCCGCAGGCGAATATAGGATGAGCCGATTCCCGCCACGAACGCATCTCGGATCAGATCGTTAGTGTATTGAGTAGCCGACACTGGCTTGCAATTGCAGGCTCTGGCTAGCTGCTGAAGTTCGCGCAGGTTCTGTCCCGTCGTTTCACCGGGCTGCCGCCGTCGAGTTGCTAATAGGTGACGAGCATGAATCTCGTTTGGCGGTCTATGGTACAGCTTCTTGAGTAATTCGATGGCCTCTTTGTAATCTTGGGAATCACGGATTGTTGCATACACAGTGTCGCTTACCCTTGCGTGGAGGACCCGCAATTTGTCGGCGTCGGTTTGGACTGCTGTTGAGGCGTCGATGTAATCCTGGAAACACTTCAACCAATGGTCGAAAGTGTTCGACGCTCCCGCGGCACGCAGATCCAAGGTTAGCTGATCGGGTTTCAGCATCTGCTCCATTTTTTATTTTTTTTCAGAACAAAATTTGTTGCGAATAAAATTGATGCGCGATTAATCCATTCAGGATTAATTCGTACCCGGGAATAAAGGCTTTTATTCGCAACAAGAATAGAGCATACTGCTTAACAATACTATCCCAGACTAAGGGTCACTAGGAAGTGCAGTGACCTTTATACTCCTATAGGAAGGCGGAGCCAAACGGAGTGTACCACAGAACAATGCTAACAGGTGGAACACCCCAACCCTAACCCCAACAGTAACAAGAGTAACATATGTACAAGTACCCATAGTGATAACCATCTATGGTTCAGTACCCATAGTGGTAACCATCTATGGTTCACCACAGTTCCACTGGGTGATATTTGAAATATCTGCTAGAGGAGAATGAGTGTGTAATGCCAGAAGTGTATGCTCATCCTAATGAACCCGTCCACTTAGCTATAAGGATCATTGCCTGATCCTAACAGCTGCCTATAGCAGTGCCTAGGGAATCCCTCATGAGGCACAGAATGAAAATCGATGTGCAAATTATGGTATGCCTGTGCACTCATTGATTTAGGGTACTTAGTAATTATCAGCCTTTGTGAGATGGGCAATTTCAAGAATTATCATGGTGTTAAAGTGATGCTCCAGCACATCTCCTGAAGAGTGCTCAGCAGTAACTACGAAAGAACTAACTTATAGTTGTTTTCTGTGTCAAAGCTCTCTGGGCTACATCTCTCCCAAATGCCAAGGCAAGGTAGGATGTAAATTCGGTACGCTTCAACAAATTTAGGGTTATGACTGTTTGTCAAAAACCATTTGATGGTCCTGTTGAACCACTCTCTGCGAGGATAATACTAACTTAACTTCAACAAACTTTGGTCGCACTCTGTTGTGTACTGATCAGTGTGTTCTGATATCTAGTGGCATTTAGGGGCTCAGTATCAAGATGAGGAGACTATGAGGACATGCTGGAGAGCTGGTGTTTGGAGAGGTGGTGCTATCTTAATGTAGCGCCATCTTGAGAAGGTCCAGAACTAACCACCGACAA
Organism: Mustelus asterias; assembly: GCF_964213995.1. Classification (NCBI taxonomy): domain Eukaryota; kingdom Metazoa; phylum Chordata; class Chondrichthyes; order Carcharhiniformes; family Triakidae; genus Mustelus; species Mustelus asterias. Next base: position 58,295,972 of record NC_135806.1, on the reverse strand, counting down.
ATGCTTTCTTCTTCGAGCTGCTATGCTACACTGCTGTAATGCATGCATGCATTAGTGCATATATGTGTGCAATAGCATTTCAGCCTTTTAAAGGATTCACAGGCCACTGATTTGTTGGCATGTTAGTTGAAAGTACTGCAATTATTTGCAGTTGCTGGAGGCTGTGTGCTTGTGTAATTCAAAGCACATTCTACAGCGGCCACATGTTACCTAGGCTATTGGGCCTTCCAAGGGTGATCCCATTATTAGGGTTGAAGGTGATTCATGCTTCCTCAGTGTTCTTCCGTGGGATTGTTGACTTTTAGTGGCATATTGAAGATCACAATGAAGGCGTCGAAATTTCCGCTTCATCAAAGCATGACAACAGTTACACCCATAACAACTTGTCTGCACTGAGAAACCAACCCTCCAAGTGCTAGGCTCCCTTAAATAACTCTGACACCTGGGAGTGACTCAAAATGTACAAGTCGTGTGAGCTCCCTTGGTCCCATCTCCGGAGAAGATGCTCCGGGGAAGTACTGGACGACGAAGGGTACTCTGTCCGTCGTGTCCTGTGTTTGTCTTCTGAGCACCGACCTCCTCAGCCTTCAACATGTCATTGATGAAGATGAACATCTCGCCACGGCCATCCCCACACCCCCACTTCTTGCCTTCAAACAACCGCACAACCTCAAACAGACCATTGTCCGCAGCAAACTACCCAGCCTTCAGGAGAACAGTGACCACGACACCACACAACCCTGCCACAGCAACCTCTGCAAGACGTGCCGGATCATCGAACGGATGCCATCATCTCACGTGAGAACACCATCCACCAGGTACACAGTACATACACTTGCAACTCGGCCACCGTTGTCTACCTGATACGTTGCAGGAAACGATGTCCTGAGGCATGGTACATTGGGGAGACCATGCAGACGCTACGACAACGGATGAATGAACACCGCTCGACAATCACCAGGCAAGAGTGTTCTCTTCCTGTTGGGGAACACTTCAGCGGTCAGGGGCATTTGGCTTCTGATCTTCAGGTAAGCATTCTCCAAGGCGGCCTTCACGACACACGACAGCACAGAATCACTGAGCAGAGACTGATAGCCAAGTTCTGCACACATGAGGACGGCCTCAACCGGGATCTTGGGTTCATGTCGCACTATCTGTAACCCCCACAACCTGCCTGGGTTTGCACAATCTCACTAACTGTGCTCGCTGGAGACATACACATCTCTTTAACCTGTGCTTAACCCTCTCTCCACTCACATTGTCTGTACCTTTAAGACTTGATTGCCTGTGGAGACTTGCATTCCAACCATTATTTGGTAAATTGAGTTTGTGTCTTTATATGCCCTGTTTATGAACTGAAATCCCACTCACCTGATGAAGAAGCAGCGCTTCGAAAGCTTGTGGCTTTTGCTACCAAATAAACCTGTTGGACTTTAACCTGGTGTTGTGAGACTTCTTACTGTGTTTACCCCAGTCCAACGCCAGCATCTCCACATCATGTTTGAAAACAAAACAGAAAAAAAATCTTCCAGTCCTAGGCAGACAAGGGGCTACTTCATCATGTAGAGAGTACACTTGTTTGAGTTAAATATTATGGAAAGGGTAACAGAGTATGCTTAATCCTACTTAAGGACCCAAACTGAAATATACACTAAGATCATTATTGTAGTACATTTATTCTACATAAATTATAACCGCGATTATACGTATCCATTTTTCTGCAGTGAGCTTAAACGTAACTTTCGTTTCTCTTTCCTTGTATGTGTTTATTCATCATTTTCAAATACTTAACTGATTTTTTTCTAATGTTAATGTCCATTTCTCAATAGTCTCTGGTGGTAAAGCATTCCATATTTTAAAAGCTTTGTGTATTAAAAAAATACATTTTAGCTTCTCCCTATAAGTTATGATCCTGAAGTATGATTTGATCAGAAATCAACAATAAGTGAAAACCACCTTTCACTATTTGCCTTCTCTAAGCACATTATTTATAAGATCCCCATTAACCTTTCTATTTATCTAAAAAGACCAAAATTTTCAAGCTTTCCTTCATAACTATAATCTCTCACTCCTCGAGGAATTTTGTTGATTTTTGCTGCATGCTTGCCACTCCTTCCTTGCTTTTCTATTCATTGTCTCTGCATATAAAACCTAGGACTTTACTTGTTTTCACATGCCCTTTTCTACTTTCATTCCAATGTTTAAAAATGTTTGCGCAACTCGAGGTCATTATTCCTCCACTCTTAAGAATTTTACTATTTAGATTATATTTTCTTTCCTTGCATGTTGTTCTTTGCACTAAATTTGTTACCCATTGGTCACCCATCTGTCCATTATCGTAGCCTGTCTTTGATGTCTTGTGATCTTTCTCACAATTTGACATAACCTCTAATTTGTGACATGTTTCTATAATCATTCCCTTTGCGCCAATATGCAAATCTTTATACAGATATAAAACAATCAAAATTGCAGCAGAAATTTTTGAACACGTCACAATCCATTCATGGCTCAAAGGAAAACATTTTCCTTTCCTCTTTGCTTTCTACCTCCTTTCTACTTTCTACTAAAGATAGAAAGTCATCTTTCTATCTATTCAACAACATTCCCTTGAATATGATGGGGGAGAATTGAGGATATCCCAAAAAAGGGGTATGGGGATCATGGTATGTGACAAACGTGTATCCATTCATTGCTTTGCAGGGAGCACATTAAATCAGCGCTACCTGCTTTTTTAAACAATTGTGTGCAGCCAGAACCCACTGTATTGTTCATTAGTTGTGCATGTCAGTAAAGGACCTGAAATTGCTCGTGGCTATGGCACACAACTTAAAAAAGGCAATACGGGATTCATGAAGGGGAGGTGCAATGTGGCTGCAAGAAATGGTGGGAGCTATTTTTTTCAAGACTCAGTCCGAGTTGTAATACTTTGAACAACTGCTGAAATTGTGACAGGGCAAGCGCCAAAGTTTTCAGACAATGAAGGTCTTATTGGAAGAGGGCAGGAGAAAATAGCCTATATTTGCAGGGATCCAGGACATAGAGTCAGATATATGCTCTAGAGGCAGTGGGAACAAATAGCAGCAAAGGCTAATTCCAGGAATATTGTTCCAAGAACATTGAAGCAGCACAGAAAGAAGCTTATCTATCTGACATTGGTTGTCAAAGTTAGTGAATTCACCTTCAAATGGCATATCTTGCCAACTGCACCACTAACCTCATCCACTGCTCTATTCACCACACCCGTATTATCCACCTATCAACACCTGCATGATCCATTTATCAACAACCTTTATCCGGATTCAACCCGATCATTCATGTGCATTATCTCACACTTGGCATTGTTTTAACCTATGCCATTCAAAATTCACAACCATGACAATTCAACTATCCAAACATGACACTCATTGGCACAATTCTCTCTTGTTTGTAGGAGAAAATGGTGCAGAACAGCACAGGCAGCAGTAAGAATCGGAGGAGGACAAGCACATTTGCATATTTTAACCCCCATGGAGGAGATGGTGCTGGCTATTATGGAAAAGGACATCACTGAAGCTGTATCTAATGGTAGGGTTGAAGGGATCAATGATGAAGGTATCTGTACCTAATCCTTCATCTCATCCACTTCTCCCTCACCTCATCTCCCTTTTTCTGACTCAAGCTGCAGGTGGTGTAAGCATCCAGTTATTACTTTGTTCTCTCCCCTCAGCACAATCCAACCCGTATCAATTTTTAATTTCAGGTACTTAAAACTAGAACCTTCCCCACCAATGGAAGAAGAGGAAGGCAGGAACAAAGAGAAACTGTCAGAAAATCACTTACCACACTTTTAGATATTGACACTGCACATATTTTAGAGGCTAGGATAGAGAAGGGATTTGCATGCAGTGAGATAGCATGTCCAAGTGTGCGAGAGTTTGGGCAGAGGGTGGGGGAGAAGGGAAGGGCCAGAAAATCCCAGTCAATGTTTTACGTGGCAAGGATGTTGAACACGTGCAGATGGCTTCTGTGCATTGTAGGTTGCAGGTACTTAACTAATTGTTCTTTATTGGCCTTTCTTAATAGCCTTTCCTTATGCTAGGCAAATTATTTGGGTTGGATTGCCTCCTGTCTCTGGTTGCTGCTGCCTATCTTCTCCTACCTGCCCCATGGCAAGGCAAATTATGACATAATTTGCATTCAACAGTGTTCATTTACACTTATTTGACATCAATTGCACTGAAAAGCTATAATTTAGCTACCATTTAAGTTACATAACTGACATCAATGTTGCCAATTTCCCCAAGATACAGTGCTCAAACATTTGCAATTAGCAACATCATATACACACCAAAAACGATCAGTTTATTTTAAACATTTCATCCATAGCTCCACTTGCCACATACATGGCAGGCATCCTTATCATCTACTAAGATAAAAGCAAATTACTGCAGATGCTGGAATCTGAAACAAAAACAGAAAATGGTGGAAAACCTCAACTGGTTTGAGGCATCTGTGGAGAGAGAATAGAGATAACGTTTCAAAAAGGGTCACCCAGGCTTGAAACATTGGCTCTATTCACTCTCCACAGATGCTATCAGAGCTGCTGAGATTTGCCATCATTTTCTGTTTTGATCCTTATCCTTTGCCTTTGCATGGATCATGGTCACACTCTCTAAAAACTCTTTTTGGGAAGGTCTCTCTCTCTCGCTCCCGTCTCTTTCTATCGCTCCTGTCTCTCTCACTTTGTCGCTCCCATCTCTCTCTCTCTCTCTCGTTCCCGCCTCTCTCTCTCTCGTTCCCGCCTCTCTCTCTCTCGTTCCCGCCTCTCTCTCTCTCGTTCCCGCCTCTCTCTCAGTCGTTCCCGCCTCTCTCTCTCTCGTTCCCGCCTCTCTCGCTCTCGTTCCCGCCTCTCTCTCTCTCGTTCCCGCCTCTCTCTCTCTCGTTCCCGCCTCTCTCTCTCTCGTTCCCGCCTCTCTCTCTCTCGTTCCCGCCTCTCTCTCTCTCGTTCCCGCCTCTCTCTCTCTCGTTCCCGCCTCACTCTCTCTCGTTCCCGCCTCACTCTCTCTCATTCCCGCCTCTCTCTCTCATTCCCGCCTCTCTCTCTCTTTCTCTATTGCTCCCATCTCTCTCTCTATCACTCCCGTCTCTCTCTCTCTCTATCGTTCCCGTCTCTCTCTCTCTCTCTCTCGCTCCCGTCTCTCTCTCTCTCTATCGCTCCCGTCTCTCTCTCTCTCTATCGCTCCCGTCTCTCTCTCTCTCTATCGCTCCCGTCTCTCTCTCTCTCTATCGCTCCCGTCTCTCTCTCTCTCTCTATCGCTCCTGTCTCTCTCTCTCTCTCTATCGCTCCTGTCTCTCTCTCTCTCTATCGCTCCCGTCTCTCTCTCTCACTATCGCTCCCGTCTCTCTCTCTCACTCCGTCTCTCTCTCTCTCTCACTATCGCTCCCGTCTCTCTCTCTCTCTCACTATCGCTCCCATCTCTCTCTCTCACTATCGCTCCCGTCTCTCTCACTATCGCTCCCGTCTCTCTCACTATCGTTCCCGTCTCTCTCACTATCGCTCCCGTCTCTCTCTCACTCCCGTCTCTCTCACTATCGCTCCCGTCTCTCTCTCACTCCCGTCTCTCTCTCTCTCTATCGCTCCCGTCTCTCTCTCTCACTATCGCTCCCGTCTCTCTCTCTCTCTCACTATCGCTCCCGTCTCTCTCTCACTATCGCTCCCGTCTCTCTCTCTCTCTCACTATCGCTCCCATCTCTCTCTCTCTCAATATCGCCCCCGTCTCTCTCTCTCTGACTATCGCTCCTGTCTCTCTCTCTCTCTCTCACTATCGCTCCCGTCTCTCTCTCTCTCTCAATATCGCTCCCGTCTCTCTCTCTCTCTCACTATCGCTCCGTCTCTCTCTCTCCCTCTCTCACTATCGCTCCCGTCTCTCCCTCTCTCACTATCGCTCCCGTCTCTCTCTCTCACTATCGCTCTCGTCTCTCTCTCTCACCATCGCTCCCGTCTCTCTCTCTCTCTCTCACTATCGCTCCCGTCCTTCTCTCTCTCACTATCGCTCCCGTCTTTCTCTCTCTCTCTCACTATCGCTCCCGTCTCTCTCTCTCACTATCGCTCCCGTCTCTCTCTCTCTCTCTCAATATCGCTCCCATCTCTCTCTCTCACTATCGCTCCGTCTCTCTCTCTCTCTCACTATCGCTCCTGTCTCTCTCCCTCTCTCACTATCGCTCCCGTCTCTCTCTCACTATCGCTCCCGTCTCTCTCTCTCTCACTATCGCTCCCGTCTCTCTCTCACTATCGCTCCCGTCTCTCTCTCTCTCTCTCTCTCTCTCAATATCGCTCCCGTCTCTCTCTCTCTCTCACTATCGCTCCTGTCTCTCTCCCTCTCTCACTATCGTTCCCGTCTCTCTCTCTCTCTCTCTCTCAATATCGCTCCCGTCTCTCTCTCTCACTATCGCTCCGTCTCTCTCTCTCTCTCACTATCGCTCCTGTCTCTCTCCCTCTCTCACTATCGCTCCCGTCTCTCTCTCTCACTATCGCTCCCGTCTCTCTCTCACTATCGCTCCCGTCTCTCTCTCACTATCGCTCCCGTCTCTCTCTCACTATCGCTCCCGTCTCTCTCTCACTATCGCTCCCGTCTCTCTCTCCCTCACTATCGCTCCCGTCTCTCTCTCTCACTATCGCTCCGTCTCTCTCTCTCTCACTATCGCGCCCGTCTCTCTCTCTCACTATCGCTCCCGTCTCTCTCTCTCTCACTATCGCTCCCGTCTCTCTCACTATCGCTCCGTCTCTCTCACTCTCACTATCGCTCCCATCTCTCTCTCTCACTATTGCTCCCGTCTCTCTCTCTCTCTCTCCCACTAACGTTCCCGTCTCTCTCTCTCTCTCACTAATGTTCCCGTCTCTCTCTCTCTCACTATCGCTCCTGTCTCTCTCTCTCTCTCACCATCGCTCCTGTCTCTCTCTCTCTCTCACTATCGCTCCCGTCTCTCTCTCTCTCTCTCACTATCGTTCCCGTCTCTCTCTCTCTCTCTCTCTATCGCTCCTGTCTCTCTCTCTCTCTATCGCTCCCGTCTCTCTCTCTCTCTATCGCTCCCGTCTCTCTCTCTCTCTCTCTCTATCGCTCCTGTCTCTCTCTCTCTCTCTCTCTATCGCTCCTGTCTCTCTCTCTCTCTCTCTCTATCGCTCCTGTCTCTCTCTCTCTATCGCTCCCGTCTCTCTCTCTCACTATCGCTCCCGTCTCTCTCTCACTCCGTCTCTCTCTCTCACTATCGCTCCGTCTCTCTCTCTCTCTCACTATCGCGCCCGTCTCTCTCTCTCACTATCGCTCCGGTCTCTCTCTCTCTCACTATCGCTCCCGTCTCTCTCACTATCGCTCCGTCTCTCTCTCTCTCACTATCGCTCCCATCTCTCTCTCTCACTATTGCTCCCGTCTCTCTCTCTCTCACTAACGTTCCCGTCTCTCTCTCTCTCACTAATGTTCCCGTCTCTCTTTCTCCCTCACTATCGCTCCCGTCTCTCTCTCTCTCACTATCGCTCCCGTCTCTCTCTCTCTCTCACTATCGCTCCCGTCTCTCTCTCTCACTATCGCTCCGTCTCTCTCTCTCTCTCACTATCGCTCCTGTCTCTCTCTCACTATCGCTCCCGTCTCTCTCTCTCTCACTAACGTTCCCGTCTCTCTCTCTCTCACTAATGTTCCCGTCTCTCTCTCTCTCCCTCACTATCGCTCCCGTCTCTCTCTCTCTCACTATCGCTCCCGTCTCTCTCTCACACCATCGCTCCCGTCTCTCTCTCTCTCTCTCACTATCACTATCGCGCCCGTCTCTCTCTCTCTCTCTCACTATCGCTCCCGTCTCTCTCTCACTATCACTCCGTCTCTCTCTCTCTCTCACTATCGCTCCCGTCTCTCTCTCTCTCTGTCTCACTATCGCTCCCGTCTCTCTCTCTCTCCCTCACTAACGCTCCCGTCTCTCTCTCTCTCACTAATGCTCCCGTCTCTCTCTCATTATCGCTCCCGTCTCTCTCTCTCTCTCTCACTATCGCTCCCGTCTCTCTCTCTCTCTCTATAGTTCCCGTCTCTCTCTCTCTCTAGTTCCCGTCTCTCTCTCTCTCTAGAACAAAGAACAAAGAATAATACAGCACAGGAACAGGCCCTTCGGCCCTCCAAGCCCGTGCCGCTCCCTGGTCCAAACTAGACCATTCTTTTGTATCCCTCCATTCCCACTCCGTTCATGTGGCTATCTAGATAAGTCTTAAACGTTCCCAGTGTGTCCGCCTCCACCACCTTGCCTGGCAGCGCATTCCAGGCCCCCACCACCCTCTGTGTAAAATATGTCCTTCTGATATCTGTGTTAAACCTCCCCCCCTTCACCTTGAACCTATGACCCCTCGTGAACGTCACCACCGACCTGGGGAAAAGCTTCCCACCGTTCACCCTATCTATGCCTTTCATAATTTTATACACCTCTATTAAGTCTCCCCTCATCCTCCATCTTTCCAGGGAGAACAACCCCATTTTACCAAATCTCTCCTCATAACTAAGCCCCTCCATACCAGGCAACATCCTGGTAAACCTCCTCTGCACTCTCTCCAAAGCCTCCACGTCCTTCTGGTAGTGTGGCGACCAGAACTGGACGCAGTATTCCAAATGCGGCCGAACCACCATTCTATACATCTGCAACATCAGACCCCAACCTTTATACTCTATGCCCCGTCCTATAAAGGCAAGCTTGCCATATGCCTTCTTCACCATCTTCTCCACCGGTGACGTCACCTTCAAGGATCTGTGGACTTGCACACCCAGGTCCCTCTGCGTATCTACACCCTTTATGGTTCTGCCATTTATCGTATAGCTCCTCCCTACATTAGTTCTACCAAAATGCATCACTTCGCATTCATCAGGATTGAACTCCATCTGCCATTTCTTTGCCCAAATTTCCAGCCTATCTATATCCTTCTGTAGCCTCTGACAATGCTCCTCACTATCTGCAAGTCCTGCCAATTTTGTGTCGTCCGCAAACGTACTGATCACTCCAGTTACACCTTCTTCCAGATCGTTTATATAAATCACAAACAGCAGAGGTCTCAATACAGAGCCCTACGGAACACCATGAGTCACAGGCCTCCAGCCAGAAAGAGACCCTTCCACTACCACCCTCTGTCTTCTGTGACCAAGCCAGTTCTCCACCCATCTAGCCACCTCCCCCTTTATCCCATGAGATCCAACCTTTTGCACCAGCCTACCATGAGGGACTTTAGTCCATATAGACGACATCCACGGCCCTTCCCTCGTCAACCATTCTGGTCACTTCTTCAAAAAACTCCACCAGGTTAGTGAGGCATGACCTCCCTCTCACAAAACCACGCTGACTATCGTTAATGAGTTTATTCCTTTCTAAATGCGCATACATCCTATCTCGAAGAATCTTCTCCAACAACTTCCCCACCACGGACGTCAAGCTCACCGGCCTATAATTACCCGGGTTATCCTTCCTACCCTTCTTAAATAACGGGACCACATTAGCTATCCTCCAATCCTCTGGGACCTCACCTGTGTCCAGTGACGAGACAAAGATTTGTATCAGAGGCCCAGCGATTTCATCTCTCGTCTCCCTGAGCAGCCTTGGATAGATTCCATCAGGCCCTGGGGATTTGTCAGTCTTTATATTCTCTAACAAACCTAACACTTCCTCCCTTGTAATGGAGATTTTCTCCAACTGTTCAACACTCCCCTCCAAGACACTCCCAGTCAACACATCCCTCTCCTTTGTGAATACCGACGCAAAGTATTCATTTAGGATCTCCCCTACTTCTTTGGGCTCCAAGCATAATTCCCCACTTTTGTCCCTGAGAGGTCCGATTTTTTCCCTGACAACCCTTTTGTTCCTAACGTATGAATAAAATGCCTTGGGATTCTCCTTAATCCTGTCTGCCAAGGACATTTCGTGACCCCGTTTTGCCCTTCTAATTCCCCGTTTGAGTTCTTTCCTACTTTCTTTGTACTCCTCCAGACCTCCCTCCGTTTTTAGCTGCCTGGACCTAACATACGCCTCTCTTTTCTTTTTGACCAGTCCCTCAATTTCCCTGGTTATCCACGGTTCTCGAATCCTACCCTTCCTATCCTTCTTTTTTACAGGCACATGCCTGTCCTGCAGCCCTAACAACTGTTCCTTAAAAGACTCCCACATGCCAGATGTGGATTTACCCACAAACAGCCTCTCCCAATCAAGAACTGCCAATTTCTGCCTAATCCCACTAAAGTTAGCCTTCCCCCAATCCAACACCTTACCCTTGGGATACCACTCATCCTTTTCCATCACTATCCTAAAGCTAACAGAATTGTGGTCACTATTTGCCACATGTTCCCCTACCGAAACTTTGAAGACCTGACCGGGCTCATTCCCCAGTACGAGGTCCAGTATAGCCCCCTCTCTAGTCGGGCTATCTACATATTGTTCCAAAGAACCCTCCTGTACACATTTTACAAATTCCTCCCCATTCAGAGACCCAGCTCTCAGCGATTTCCAGTCTATACCAGGGAAATTGAAGTCTCCCACGACAACAACCCTATTTTTCCTGCACCTATCCAGTATCTCCTGACATATCCGTTCTTCCACTTCCCTTGGGCTGCTGGGGGGCCTGTAGTACACCCCCAACATAGTGACTGCGCCCTTCCTGTTTCTAAGCTCCACCCAGAGTGACTCGTTACACGACCCGTCTGAATGGTCCTCCCTCTGCACCGCTGTAATATGCTCTCCAACTAATACTGCTACTCCCCCACCTCTTTTGGCCCCTCCTCTGTCTCGCCTAAAACACTTGTACCCCGGAATATTCAGCTGCCAGTCCTGTCGCTCTTTCAACCAAGTCTCTGTCACCGCAACCACATCCAAATTCCTCGTGAGCATTAAGGCCCTAAGTTCGTCTGTCTTACCTGCTACGCTCCTTGCATTGAAGTATAAGCACTCCAGACCTCCAAGCCCAGTGAGGTCATCCTCCCCCAGAGTGCTCTTCTTCTTTGCCAGCCTTGTCCCAGCCCCAAGCTCGTCCCCAGCCTCTACACTTATAGACCTAATATTTTGATCCCCACCCCCCTGCCATACTAGTTTAAACCCCCCCGAACTGCACTAGCAAAACTCCCAGCCAGGATATTCGTGCCCTTCCAACTTAGTTGTGACCCGTCCTTCTTGTACAGGTGCCATCCTCTCCTGAAAACTTCCCATTGATCTAGGAAAATGAAACCCTCCCTCCTGGACCAGTCCAAGCATTCAATTGTACTAACTCCCTATTCTTAGCCTCACTGGCACGAGGCATTGGGAGCAGCCCAGAGATGGCCACCCTGGAGGCCCTACTTTTTAGTCTATTTCCCAACTCCCTGAATTGCTCTCGTAGGATCCCCCTGCTCTTCCTATCTACGTCATTTGCACCAATGTGTACAATGACATCCGTTTCTTTATCTTCCCCTTTTAAGATGCCTCCTATCCGCTTGGAGACATCCATTACCCCAGCACCAGGTAGGCAGACTACCATCCTGGAGTCCCGTTCGCACCCACAGAATCGCCTGTCCGTGCCTCTACCCGACACATCCCCCACCACTATTGCTCTCCTAACCCCTCTCTTTCCTTTCCGGGCCACAGAGCCTGACTCTGTGCCAGTGACCTGGTCACTGTGGCTTACCCCTGGAGAGTCATCCTCCTCCCCACTATCCAAAACAATATACTTGTTTTGGAGGGGGACAACCACAGGTGACCCCTCCACTAATTGCTCACTCCCCTCCCCTCTCACACCTGTTGCCGAGCCCTTCCTATTATGAGAGTCAGCCACTGGAATACTCTCTATAGTTCCCGTCTCTCTCTCTCTCTATAGTTCCCGTCTCTCTCTCTCTCTCTCTAGTTCCCGTCTCTCTCTCTCTCTCTCTCTAGTTCCCGTCTCTCTCTCTCTCTCTATAGTTCCCGTCTCTCTCTCTCTCTATAGTTCCCGTCTCTCTCTCTCTCTATAGTTCCCGTCTCTCTCTATAGTTCCCGTCTCTCTCTCTCTCTCTATAGTTCCCGTCTTTCTCTCTCTCTCCATAGTTCCCGTCTCTCTCTCTCTCTATAGTTCCCGTCTCTCTCTCTCTCTCTATAATTCCCGTCTCTCTCTATAGTTCCCGTCTCTCTCTCTCTCTATAGTTCCCGTCTCTCTCTCTCTATAGTTCCCGTCTCTCTCTCTCTCTCTATAGTTCCCGTCTCTCTCTCTCTCTCTCTCTATAGTTCCCGTCTCTCTCTCTCTCTCTCTCTATAGTTCCCGTCTCTCTCTCTCTCACTATAGTTCCCGTCTCTCTCTCTCTATAGTTCCCGTCTCTCTCTCTCTATAGTTCCCGTCTCTCTCTCTCTATAGTTCCCGTCTCTCTCTCTCTATAGTTCCCGTCTCTCTCTCTCTATAGTTCCCGTCTCTCTCTCTCTATAGTTCCCGTCTCTCTCTCTCTATAGTTCCCGTCTCTCTCTCTCTATAGTTCCCGTCTCTCTCTCTCTATAGTTCCCGTCTCTCTCTCTCTATAGTTCCCGTCTCTCTCTCTCTATAGTTCCCGTCTCTCTCTCTCTATAGTTCCCGTCTCTCTCTCTCTATAGTTCCCGTCTCTCTCTCTCTATAGTTCCCGTCTCTCTCTCTCTATAGTTCCCGTCTCTCTCTCTCTATAGTTCCCGTCTCTCTCTCTCTATAGTTCCCGTCTCTCTCTCTCTATAGTTCCCGTCTCTCTCTCTCTATAGTTCCCGTCTCTCTCTCTCTCTATAGTTCCCGTCTCTCTCTCTCTATAGTTCCCGTCTCTCTCTCTCTCTCTATAGTTCCCGTCTCTCTCTCTCTCTCTCTATAATTCCCGTCTCTCTCTATAATTCCCGTCTCTCTCTATAATTCCCGTCTCTCTCTATAATTCCCGTCTCTCTCTATAATTCCCGTCTCTCTCTATAATTCCCGTCTCTCTCTATAGTTCCCGTCTCTCTCTATAGTTCCCGTCTCTCTCTATAGTTCCCGTCTCTCTCTCTCTCTCTCTATAGTTCCCGTCTCTCTCTCTCTCTCTCTATAGTTCCCGTCTCTCTCTCTCTCTATAGTTCCCGTCTCTCTCTCTCTCTATAGTTCCCGTCTCTCTCTCTCTCTATAGTTCCCGTCTCTCTCTCTCTATAGTTCCCGTCTCTCTCTCTCTCTCTATATAGTTCCCGTCTCTCTCTCTCTCCATAGTTCCCATCTCTCTCTCTCTGTCCCTATAGTTCCTATATATCTCTCTCTATAGTTCCCATCTCTCTCTCTACCTTTCCTGTTCCTCTCTCCCACTGTATCTTTTTCCTGTCCCACTCTCTCTCTATTTTTCCAGGGAGGGGAAATGGGGTGGGGCGGGATCCTGAGGATGGGAGCTGGGTGACAAGTTTAAATCCTGCAACTCTGTAGGATAGTTTAGCCTCTGCGAGTCGGGACAGGTGAGTGGGTGGGAAGTATACACCCAGAGACTAAAATGAATTAAGAACTGATGGGAATCTAGTATGTCTCAAAGGGTATCTAGCATGTCTCTAGAACCTAGTATGTCTCAAAAGATCCTTCTCTTAAAGGGTAATGAATCTGTGGAATTCACTAACCCAGAGTGCAGTGGATGCCAGGACATTGAATAAATTTGAGGAGATAGACAGAGTTTTAACTAGTAATGAGTCGAAGGGTTGTGGAGAACGGGCAGGAAAGTGGAGTTGAGGCCGCGGCATGATCAACTATGATCGTACTGAATGGCGGAGCAAGCTCAAGGGATTGAACTGCCTACTCCTGCTCCTAGTCATGTTCTCCCAAGCATGTACTGTAAGGTGAAAAGATTGTTTAGTCTCAATGAAAAAAATACAAATAAATTCAGATGTTATTGTATTTTTTATGGAGATTGCTAAGTGCACTGGATAGCTTTGATGCACCGGATAATTTGGAGTGCAGCTTTGAGCATACATGATGCATTTGAGTTCTTTTGCCATTTGCGTGCATTTCCTTTCAAAGATGGCAAAACATATTTGATCTGCAATCAAACTCATTCCAGATTTGAACATTTATGTCAATTAATCGCTGATAATTTTTGACTATATTGAACACAAAAATGTCAAAATTTTCAGGCAGTATTTTTCAACCAGCAAAACGATGTAACACGCATCACTAAATTTGGCAACTTATTCAGGTTGCATTACAAGATTCTCTTCTCAGTCGAGACATTTAGACCTTTACTTCAAGATGCTAAAATGTTCTGGAAAATTCCACTCTCACCCCAAGTTGATCAAAGCCAGTCCATATCACATTATCTTGTGTTATCTATAAAGCTACTTAACATGTCAATTTTAAATGGTTTAAAGTTGTCAGATGGCATGGATGTAAAGACTTCATGCTCCTCACCTCAGATAGCAGGCTGACACTCTTTCTTAACCTGACTCCACCGCCCCACCCCTTTCCCTGCAATTTCTTTTTGAAACTCTTCTCCTCTTCCTCCTCCGTTTATGCCAGCATTCTTCTCTTGTTTCCAGTTCAAAATGGTGCTCTCTTCTTATTCCCTTGCCCAAGTCTAAGGCGGCTTTCTTCCAGCAGGTCCCCTAGTAAATGCTAGTACTAATTTTTTCTGGTCAGACCATGCTGGTATGCTTCTCCCAACCCACTCTTTCCACTTAGTTCAAAGAGTCATTCTCTTCCCCCTCCTCAGGTCATACTGGCTTTATCCTGCTTTCTAAGTGCTGGTCCAAACTCCTACTTAAAGTTCCTGTTCCAGTGCCTTAAACACCACTGCATGCTGCCAAGGAAATTCCTGATCTCAAAAATTGTGAAATGTTTAGTTTCAGCTGGTGGAGCACAAACAGCAAGGAGGAGCTGTCATCAGCACTCAGCCAGTGTTGCACATTTTCAGTAGAGAAATTGAACATTACAGCAACTGAAGAAACAAACGTATTCACTTTATTTGTCAAATTATTTAATGGCATTTATCTAGAATATAATCCTGGAAAAAAATCAATAGTATGAATCCATACCTGCACCTGGAATGATTGCCAACTTTGTTTCCACAAGTCCCATTTTTGCAGAGGTAGCTGTAAAATAAAGCACAGAAATACACAATGCTCAGAGACATGTTTTACATGTTAAATGTTCTGTACTTTTTATAAACTATTCACTTTGTAGGGCCTTCATTCTTCAATTTGTAAGATCCAAACTATTATACACTGAATTGATAGGTCTGAGAAACAACGTGCCAAGTATTAGCATAAGAAATATGGTGATGATTTATGGATGGAGGCTGCTGGATACGGTCCACTCTGACTTAAACTGCAGTAAATGCTTCACTGAGCCACTCCGATTTGATTTGGATGGAAACTAATTTCCACTCAACACAAAACTCTCTCACCAGTGTATCACAATTATCCCATTGTATGATGAGTGGGATGAGAGCACATGGGGAATTCATAACGTTGGATGAATGAGGAAGGTCTTGTTAAACTCCAATCCAGAGAAAAGTGTGCATTTGATAAAAATATGATTTATAGATTTTTTTAGAAGTATGCAACATTTTGATGAAATGAATAACAAAAAGCTAAACGAGGGTGTCAATTTAAAATGATTACAGATTCAAACTGCAGCTAAAAGTGAGTAAAGACAGGTGAAGCCAAAAAAATAAGCCAAAGATGACAGAAGGGTAAGAGGTAACCTAAAGTTAAAAGAAAAAGCACATGGAGTTGTAAAAGAATGGCAACCTCCTGTCCTGCTTGTGGCTACCCCTACCAGGAGATCTGCTGTTATTCTCATCTGTCTTGCACGATCCTCACACGCCCACTATAGTTCATCTTCAACCACTCTGTGATGTCCATGCCTTTTCTACTGTGTTCCAGGCAAGATCGCTGTAGCTTTGCAGCTCTAATCATATGGCCATAAGACTGACATTTTCTTTTCTGGATATCACTTTCAAAGTGTTTTCTTGCTCTTGCAATTTTATCAAGTGAGGTGGGAGCTCTGGAATGGCCTGGGTTTGGGTTTGTTGAGGGAGGAGAGATGCATGTCAGCCAGGCACGAGTGGAAAAGTTGCCGGTTCCTTTGTATGGCCACACTACAGTTTGGAGTGCAATGACATCCAATGAGGTTAAGAATCACCCAACCCAGAGGCGATGGTTGGGTCTGAGGGAGCAGGGGCCAATGTCTGTAACCCTGCTATCTTACTCTTGGAGGAAGCAGCTCCTGTAAGCTGCCCTGGTCAGCTGCAATGGAGAGGGTTCGTCCATCTTCATACAGTACATGAATCGGGGCTATGGGAGGACTTGAGGGCAGCAGGGTGTTTGACGATGCTGACTGTCTTTCTTTGTCTCTCCCACCCTCCCCTTCTCCATCCTGCCCACAGAGAAAAAAATGAATTTTGGCTTGCAGCCAGGCCAGCTAGCCTTCATAGTTTTGTCTGCTGCCAAGACAGATAAGTTTTGGCGACAGCATCAGGGCCATCCCATGGCTAATCCAGCACCACAGGAGCCAGGTCCCAAACAACCGAGCGCCGCCGCAGAGGTTTGGGTGCCGGCTGCCCATCAGGCCGAGGAGTGGGGTACGAAGCCAACCCTCTGTAAATCACTGCTGTACAGGAGGCACTGGTCTTTTAACAACATGTCGGACAACATGTGCCACCAAAGACTGCATCTTCATAGGGAGATAGTGCAGCATCTGTGCCAGGTTTTAGCTCACCTGGCACCTGGAGGAGGAGGACACCCACTCTCAGTGGCTGTGAAGGTCATGGCTGCCCTGAACTTTACTTATCTGGATCCAGGGCTCGACTGGGGACCTGAGTGGCATTTCTCAAATCTCCATGCATAGGTACATCTGTGAAGTGATGGATGCCCTGTATTCCCGGGTATTTGATTACATCACCTTCCACTTGGACCAGGCCCATCAGGATGCTGGGCTGTAGGATTCTCTGCCATCGCCAAAGTGCCCAGATCCAGGAGGCAATAAATGGCACCCATGTCACCCTTGGGGCTCCATGTTGCCATGGGGTGCCCTTCAAAAACAAAGGGATACCACTCCATGAACATCCTGCTGGTATTCCAGCATGGATATAAATTCAGATCATGATCTCCTTGTGGAAACATTTCAGATGAAACTGAAAATATCATAGAAAAAGATGTGCGATCATTTAGACCTTGACATGTTGAAGGATGAGAACATTAGAGAGGCATTTGCTCTTAAAGTTAAAAATGCATGAAAAACTCAGGGGTGCATGCAGGGAGCATGTCATGTGTGATTTTTTGTTTGCCCATTAATTTTAATGGGCCAAAGGATTACATGCTGCACACCTGCAATTTGTATTCTGAAAGTAACATTCCCTGATGGGGGGCACAGGAGAATGGAATTAATCATAATGTCATCTGAAATATAATCAAAATAACAGGTAGGATTTTCCAACCCTTCCGGTCAGCGGGATCTTCGGTTCCCACCGAAGGCAACACTCCGCAAAGGGTTACCCGGCAGTAGGACAGGCGAATCATGCGAAATACCAAAGACATTGGCAGGACCAGAAGGTCCTGCTGGCAGCCAATGGCAAGCTGGCTCCGCTACCAAACAACACGCTATGAGGGGTACTAGGAAACCCCACCCAACACTTAATCCTCAAATAATTTAGCCCAGCTTTCATGCAGATTATCCTGTGAATTTTGACAAATGGATTAGTCCACAGAGTTTGAGCAAGTTGTACAACTACCTCATTATATACATTTTAACAGCTAGATTTTCAGCAATTTTAAATAAATTCTGCATTCAGTCTTCAAAGTTGAATTTTATGTTCATTTTTACTGTTATACATTCCAGTTCTGGATTTCCCCAGCAAATACCAAAAGTTGAATGCAACTTGACATTTCAGTCATATTTTTGCGTTTATATTTCTGAATTTGTTCAGCAATTTTGATTACTATTTATAAATGTACCTGCCTGAGTAATGTATTGGTTCAACCTCATATAATGCTCAATCTCAGCAGACTACAGAATGCACGTGAGGGCAGAAAGTGGCTGTTAAATTTCAGGACAACAAAACACTGAGATTAGAACAAAGAACAAAGAAAATTACAGCACAGGTCTGCATTCGTAACTGCCTCAATTAGTTTGGCACTGGCTCTTTGGTCTTTTTAAAAAAATCAAGAATCACAAAATAAGAAGGGATATTCAGCTCATCGTTTTTTCTTACTACCTAGCATGACATTTCAATCGTCTCTATTGAACCCATTTAATTTTCTATTAACCTTTGCAACTTCTCTCAGGTCTGTTTCAAGTAACCACTAATCATTACACAAAGTATCAGCTTGACTCAATAGGTAGCAATGTCACCTGTGAACCGGAAGATTATGGATGCAGGGATCCTCCCCCCAAGCCACATGCCATCTTGAGCTGGAACTATATTGACATTCCTGCACTGTCACTGGGTTAAAATCCTAGAACTCCTTTCTTAACAGCATTGTGGGTGTAGCCACACCTAGTTCACGATGGCAGCTCACCACCATTTTCTTAAGGGCAATTGGGGATGGGTAAAATTCTGGCCTCGCCAGCAAAGCTGACATCTTGTGAAATAATTTTCATTTTAAAAATTCATCCATGGCTTGAAAATATAATTAAATTAATACTTCATTGAAGTGGTGCTGCATACAGAGAGGCATTATTCTTTAGACAAAACCTTCAAAACAACATATGTCTGTTTAAGTGGTTCAATAGATAAAAAAACTCATTTATTATCTAAAGAAAGCACAAATTTCTTCCAGAGATCTTCTGGCTTAATTAATATTCTGCCATCAATATTTTGCTAAGGTCCTCATTGATTTGAAGCCTTTCTGAAAGATGTAATAGGGCACTAAACAAACACAAGTTTTTCCTTTTTTTTACTTCTAAAGCAAAACTGGATACATCTTAGGCTAGGGGGCGTTGACAACACCCTAGTTGTAGTAAAGACTTGTGCTCCAGAACATTCCCCATCCCCAGGCAAACTGCTCCAATACAGCTCAAACAATGTGGAAAATTGTGAGGAATAACCTGTCCGCAAAAATCAAGACAAACTCAAATTGAAGAGCATGAGTCGTGAGGATTTAAAGGAGACTGGAAGATTCGCCTAGCCTGGGCTAGAGAGATGGAAACTTCAGCGCAATCCTCACAGTGAAAGTCAGTCCTGGGATTAGAATTTACCAGAAAAGTCATATGACTTCAAAACACTAATTATGTTCCTTTCTCTACAGATGCTACCAGACTTGCTGAGTTTTCCCTGCATTTTCTGCTTTTATTTCAGATTTCCAGCATCTGTAATATTTTTTTTATTTTAGTGGTTAGTCAATATTGTTCGGGAAATTCAAATATCTTTTTAAAAGTTATAATTCTCTACAGGGATCATGACCTATTGAAAGTAGAGGACCGAGACAGCGATCTATCACAGGGTCATTAATGATCATTTAATTATCTAAACAACAGATAAATTATCTTTAGCAAGAGCTGCTTGACTGTGAAATATGATGGGACAACATTCTGGAGTAGTCATACTCATTTGATCCATGCTTCTGTGAGGATGTCATTAAAGAGAAGCTATCTGAACAAATATGAAACAATTGTCTACAAGATACACTGCAAGAACTCACCAAGGCTCCTTCAACAGCCCCTTCTAAACCTGACCTCTACTATCAAAAAGAACAAAGGCAGAAGATGCAACACCACCTGCAAGTTTCCCTCCAAGCCACACACCCCCTTTGATTTGGAACTATATTGCCATCCCTTCACTGTTGTTGGGTTAAAATCCTGGAATTCCCTCCTGAACAGCATTGTGGACATACTCACACTACATCAACTGCAGCAGTTCAACAGAGCAACTTACCGCTAGCCATTGTGCCACCATTTTCAAGGGAACGGCGGCACAGTGGCTTGTACTGCTGCCTCACAGCACCAGGGACCCGGGTTTGATTCTGGCCTTGGGTGTCCGTGTGGAGTTTGCACATTCTCTCTGTGTCTGAATGGGTTTCCTCCGGCAGCTCCAGTTTCCTCCCACAGGTTAGGTGAATTGCCATTCTAAATTGCCCCTTAGTATCCAGAGATGTGTAGGTTAAGTGGATTGACTATGGTAAATGCGTGGGGCTGCAGGGATAGGACAGGGATAGGGCGTAGGTGGGATGCTCTTTTGAAGAGTCGATGGGCCGGATGGCCTCTGCTTCACTGGAAGGATTCCGTGGTTCTGTGGCAATTTGGAATGGGTAATAAAACCGCTGGCCTAGTCAGCAAGGCCACATCCTATGGAAGGATCAAAAAAAATCACAAGTAATAAAGAAATAAGATGAATTCTAATATGCTTGCATGGTTTTCCACTCCAACCTTGGCTGTGAATTATACGAAGCCCATGAAATCTCATGGTATCATGTCAAACATGGGCTAGGATGCCTGCTGCTGACTACAGAAACAAAGAAAATAGGAATAGGAGTAGGCCACTAAGCCTTTTGAACATACCCCACCATTCAACTTGATCACGGCTGATCCTCTTATCTCAACATCATATTTCAATATTCTCCCCATACCCTTTGACACCTACCACACCCTCCACTCAGCTGATGAATCCGTACTCCTCCATATTGAACACAACTTTTAAGAAGCAAGGGCACAGAGTGTAGTCTGGTTGCGGGACTTCAATGTCCATCACCAAACCTCCTTCAGTAGCACCACTATTGATTGAGCTGGTGAAGTTCTAAAAAAGACAAGGCTAAAGAATTTGCAACTATCCTCAACCAGAAAGTGGCAAGCAGATGATCGACCTCGGTCTCCTCCTGATGTCCCCAGTATCGCAGATGCCAGTCTTCAGCCAACTTGATTCACTCCTCATGATAAAGAAACAGCTGACGGCACTAGATACTGCAAAGGCTACAGGCCCTGACAACATTCCGGCAATAGTACTGAAGACGTGCGCTCCAGGACTAGCTGCGCCCCAGCCAAGCTATTCCATTACAGCTACGACACTGGCATCTACGAAGAATTCCTAACCTCTGACTGCTCTGGCAGTCACAGTATTTATATGATTGGTTCAGTTCAGTTTCTGGTCAATGGTAACCCTTAGGATGTTGATAGTGGAGAATTCAGTGAAAGTAATGCCAACAAATGTCAAGGGAAGATGGTTAGATTCTCTTTTGTTGAAAATGGTAATTGCCTGGTACAGTAAATTCCCATTTTAAGTGTCTCCTTTTAAAGAGGTTTCATTTTAAAGGACTTTATTTTTTATGTCTAGATTCCTTTTATACTGCAGTACTCCCCGTTTTAAAGTATGCGGACATTGATGGCATCATCACATCTTAAGGAACAGCTGTGGACTTATGTTTTTAAAAGAATTCTTTGGGACACAATGGTACTCCTCTGTACTGTACAGTACCTGTGTTTGAGGAACTGTTGTAAACTATACTTTACATTACAGTATTTCAAACTGTTTCAATTTTTATGTTGATTTTTATGGGTAAGAATTGTCCTCAGAAACATAACTCTGATTTAAACATTAATTTTTATGAGAAACTATGCTTCACTTTAAATAGTGATTTTCATGGATGCAACCACCACTTAGTGTGAGGACTCCCTGTACTTGTGTGCTGTATGTTTAGGGCAGCACGGTAGCACAGTGGTTAGCATTGCTGCTTCTTTATCAAGAAGGCAAATGGAATGTTGGCCTTTATCGTGAGAGGGATGGAGTATAAAAGCAGGGAGGTCTTGCTGCAACTGTACAAGGTGCTGGTGAGGCCGCACCTAGAGTACTGTGTACAATTTTGGTCCCCTTATTTAAGAAAGGATATATTAACTTTGAAGGGGTAAGAGAAGGTTCACCAGGTTGATACCGGAGATGAAGGGGTTAGCTTATGAGGAGAGATTGAGTAGACTGGGCCTGTACTCATTGGAGTTTAGAAGGTTGAGGGGAGATCTTATAGAGACATATAAGATAATGAAGGGGCTAGACAGGGTAGAAGCAGCGAGGTTATTTCCACTTACAATGGAAACAAGAACTAGGGGGCGTAACCTCAAACTACGGGGGAGTCAATTTAGAACAGAGTTGAGGAGGAACTTCTTCTCCCAGAGGGTAGGGAATCTTTGGAATTCTCTGCCCAATGAAGCAGTAGAGGCTACCTCGTTAAATGTGTTTAAGTCACAGATAGATAGATTTTTAACCATTAAGGGAATTAAGGGTTATGGGGAGCGGGCGGGTAAGTGGAACTGAACCCACTATCAGATCAGCCATGATCTTATTGAATGGCGGAGCAGGCTTGAGGGGCTAGATGGCCTACTCCTGCTCCTATTTCTTATGTTCTTATGTTCTTATAGCGCCAGGGACCCGGGTTCGATTCCTGGCTTGGGTCACTGTCTATGTGGAATTTGCACATTCTCTCCGTGTCTGTGTGAGTTTCCTCTGTGTGCTCTGGTTTCCTCCCATATTCTGAAAGACGTGCTGGTTAGGTGTATTGACTCGAACAGGCGACGGACTGTGGCAACTAGGAGAATTTCACAATAACTTCATTGCTGTGTACTTATGACGAATAAATAAATAAAAACTTTTATCAGCCCAAGCCTGAATATTGTCCGGATCTTTCTGCATATAGACAGTGCTTCAGTATCTGAGCAGCTGCAAATGATACTGAACACATTTTGTTGTCATGCAAAAAGTGTGAAAATGCCAAAGCAGTATCTTTATCATAATGATTTGGTGTATAAATGGCTTATTGGCACATACATAAACTGATGGTTTAATTTCAGTACTTGTACGCAAATGCTTTAAAAATGGCAAACAATTATATACTTTTACTTTCCAATTGGAGGTTTTGCAGCGCTGTGGGTAGCGTACTTGTCTCTGAGCCAGAAGCTCCAGGTTCAAGTCCCACCTGAGTACATGATAGCCAAGGAAGGTGTATCGACAATGCAGCCAAGCAGATTGAGTATCAATCAATAAATCGTTCCAACACACACCAATGGCAAGTGGCAAGATTGGGAAAGATTTCTGGTCAGCCATATGATGGGAAAGAAAGTTGGAGTTGCCATCATCACTATCCGTAGCTCCAGACTACAACATGAATGTAAAACGTGTATGGTGTCACAGTAACGCAGACTCCCTGGAGTACAAAATCACCACTTTACTTTAGAAAGAGCAAAAGATTGTATCGAAACGTTCAGACTATTTTCTGTTTTGTCTTGTGCTTGGCGTCTAGTTGGGGCTCTTTAGGGTTTTACTTTTTCCCTAAGAAAGCTACTTATACATTGAAAAATTACTCATAGCTCTATGTCCATCTCAGTAGTTCTACACGAGGTTATGCTTCTTCCCTCCAGATCATGTTACTTAATCATGTGACATTGCATAATAGCTACATCAGCATCGGGTGCCTCAAATGTTAACTCTTTATTAAACCAAGTATTTAATGGAATTGTCTCTTACCAGCTACACGAATGTCACAGGCTAAAGCCATTTCCAGGCCCCCTCCTAAGGCAGCTCCATCAAGTACAGCAATTGTGGGCATTGGCAGGTTACCTGTCGTATATACAAAAATAATTCTGTAACATAAAAATTGTCAAGGCAAAAATAATAATATTTTCAGAACATATCAGCTTTTTACATTGTTGCGAACATGGAAACCACTAACGGTGCAGTAGGGAAGTAACACTTTATTGACTCGCATATAGGGCAGCCAGCCAGAGTTAGCAAGCCATCTGAAGAGATGGCATGGAACACATTCTCACCAATGCAGTTGTCCCAAAGACATTTAACATTAATTGGCTGAGGGAGAGACTTTTGGCCACATCTGGAGAGCAAATGTCGCCTTAGAGACCGGCCGGCGAATTGGATTGGCTAGCAGCTCTACATTCCCAGTAGCATCAAGTTCAAGCGATGGCCACTGCTGGGACTACAGTCAGGCCCAAAAACGAATAGCTAATGGAGACCAGAATGAAGGTAAGTTTGGGGTATCTGCAAGCCTCTCTAACAGGCCCGTGAGCGAGTTGGGAGCCAGGTTTACAGACTGGTGGGGAGAGGGCTAAAGGGGTCCATGACTTTCAGGGAAGGGTGGCACCTCCAAAGGGTATATCCCCCAAAGGAGATCCCCCCTCCACACCACCTCCACACACAGTTAAAGCTGCCTAGCTTCCCACATGGCATGGGCCTCTTGATGTGGCAAGTAAGGCCGAGTTGAGTTGAGGCACTAGTTAACCATTAATGGGTCACTTCATGGCAACAATAGGCTCATGGGCAGATGGTCACCCACTACCTCCACCATTGTCCATAAAATGGAAGACAGGTCAGGGATGAGCAGACAGGCAATGGCAGGCCATGTGCTGTATTTTACGAGTTCCTGCCTTCAAACCCGTGGGCTAGGGACCTTAGAATTTTGCCCACAATTTTCTCAAAGGTTTTGTGATGTTTCAGGATTAACAGACCAATCCCGAATTTGGCCTGGGTGTTGCTGTATGAGCGATCAAGTGGCCTCTCAGCATAACTCTGATCTTTTCTATCCATTTCTCATGGGCCAAATTGTTGCCACAGAGCCAGATATAACTCAGCCTCTCTGCTAGATACAAAATCACTACAATTTGAAAGTACTTTGTTGGCTGTGAAGCACTTTCATACATCATGAGGTAATGAAAAGAAGTACAGAAATGCAATATTTTTCTTTCTCTTTCCTTCTGACTATGACGCTAAGTAAGAAGTTTAACAACACCAGGTTAAAGTCCAACAGGTTTATTTGGTAGCAAAAGCCACACAAGCTTTCGAGGCTCTGAGCCCCTTCTTCAGGTGACTCACCTGAAGAAGGGACTCACCTGAAGAAGGGGCTCAGAGCCTCGAAAGCTTGTGTGGCTTTTGCTACCAAATAAACCTGTTGGACTTTAACCTGGTGTTGTTAAACTTCTTACTGTGTTTACCCCAGTCCAACGCCGGCATCTCCACATTATGACGCTAAGTCCATGGCATCAAATACCCATGTGACCAAGCAGAACTTCACATTTGAAGACTCCTGCATTTAGAACTGGTCAGCACATAGACGGCAAAGAATTATTGGTCCATTTCCATCCCAATTATAACCACGACACATGGTTGTTTATGATAGAAATTGAGTTGGAAGATTTGATTCACCATTTGGACCAAATACTTTGAACATTCAATCTTCCAGAGCTAGGCATGTCTCATAACGCATGGCAAACACTGAATAGTCTATGTAACTTCCTTATAGTCTGAAGAAAATGGCTGATGATCTCCAGCCCATGCATGCTGTGGCTAGCATCAAAGTATCCTATAAATAATGTAATAAGGAAAAAATGCTTAATTAATTAACTTCAATTGACAATTTTCAATAAATAGATCCTTATTACTGGAAAATGGCAATTGTATCATTACTCAAATGAGAGCCCTTCACTTTTAGAAAGCATTTAGCATTCTTAACTTTAATAGTTGAATTTTAGTTCTAGCATGCCAATACCGCCAGCAGGATGAATTCTGAGTGAGGAATCTAGACAGGACATCAAGTATTATCTTCCTAAAGGTGGCCAATTAAGAAGCTGCCTCCAGAAATGCCGTTCGATTAGTGATGCTAGGCAGGCTGGGGCTGTTGACGAGAAGAGCGGCCAGCAGCACCACTAAAAATGGTGTGCATTGCTCGGGTGGAGAGAGAGGTAGGGGCATCATAAGGTGGAGGTGCACCATTAATGTTGGAATCAGCAGGCAAATCTTAATACCCAGAATATCAGGGGAACACTTCCACTTGAAAGCATTTGACTGCAAATTTGCTGAATGAAACCTATAGACTTATTTAAAAATAACTGTATATTCGTTCAGTGATACTCCAACTCCCCAATGTACTCTGGCCTCTGAGGAGAAAATCTGCAGAAACAGCCACAGTTCTGTGCACCTCCGCCAAACTTCCACTGCTCTAGGAAAATACTGGTCAATTGGTACTATAAAGGCTTAATACCCAAATTCCTTCGATACCCAACACTAGAAAAAACTCTCCCCATATCACATGCACCTGTCTTTCAAAATCTCAACTGTCTAGCCTTTGGCATTCCACTTGCCATGATAAAGCTATTGATGAGACCAAGCACTCTCTCACCTCATGTTGTAATGTCTTTGCCCCAAGCAGAATGTTCACACCATTCATCTTAACTCTCTCAAGTCCAAAGGCACAGATTTGATAATACAGGGGTCATGCATCCGAGCCATCATCATCAGATCTCTCGAGACTAGATCAAACTTCAAGAGACATGCATAACTCATCTCTGCCAAAATCATCCAATATTCATGTTGTTTTTATTTATGCAGGAAAGGTGAGGCATTCAAAAGGGAATTAGACTGTTATATGAAAAAGAACAATGTGCAGGATTTCAGGGAAAAGGCAGAAAAATGGCACTAAGCGAAATGCTCATTCAGAGAGTCGGTGCAGACATGAGGCTAAATGGACTCCTTCTGTACCGTAATAATTCTTTGATTCTGCAATAACTCATTCATTTCTTTTTCACTCTCAACCATCTCCTTAAACCTCTGACCATCCAATTTAATTTCCTGATCCTTATGTTCGCCAATGCTATTGATGAATACAATCTCCATCCCTTTCAAAACTTCATCAGCACCACTACCTCCACCTCTCATGTCCTTCAGTGTATTTTTGCCTCCTAAATCTATGCTCTTCCCCATCTTCTTGTTTCAATCAAATTCCCAGCCGTTCCACATCAGGTAAGTGCCCTAAACAAAATAGTAAATGGCATTCTCTATGATTGTGACTGCATTTTTGGGCCTTAATTTCTTTGCAGCTTCTAACCTGATTGACCATACTATTGTCCCTCTATGCTCTCCTCCATCCAGGGTGGTGAAACTCTCTTGTGTGATGGTTTCATTCTTACTGAGCTGATTGTAGGAAGATTAGCTCTAGTTATTGTTACTCTCCATCCCCACACCGTCACTTTGAGAATTCAAGGATTCACCCTTGACACCATGTTTTTCCTCATTTGTTGATCAGGACAAAGTGTGGTGAAAAATAGTTATATTTGGTACTTTAGTGTTGTAATACATGTTACTATGTTTAAAAACAAAATAAAGAAAGAGACTGTGTGCCTGAACTGAATTGCTATCCTGGATAGTACTCAAAGACGATGATGTTTCTCTTCATCAGTTATATTTGAAGGAAAGCCATCATATTCAGAATGCTTATCAGTTAATGAAACTGTTAGTTTGTTTGGGATACCTGTCTGTTGTATGGGCATTCAACATTTTGTGCCTTGGAGGGTGGGACAGTTGGAATTACATCTCCTCATCTGTTCCCTGGACATACTGGACTAGACCTACATGAGCTCACATTTGTCATAATTGCAGCAGAAATCAACGTGGCTTAGAATAAAACAAGAATTAACATTGTTGCATCCACAACATAACATATGATTCATACTGAAATTGATTTGAATATTACATTAAAATACAAAAACAAGGTGAAATTGTGTTTATTGATTTTTCAGTGTAGTCATTTGGTGATCGTGATTCTTTTGTTTTGTTACAGAGAGAATTCCCTGCTTTTCAAATAGGGATCTTGAAAGTCTGTTTACCATAATAGGCAGAGAAGATCTATGTTTTACATCTCATCATAGGGATGGTGTTTGGATGAATATACCATTGCACACTGGGAATTGCCATACTCATGTGATCTCTGATGTCTTGATATGCAAATTAAGTGATTTTACCCACTACATGGAACATGGGCCTGGATTTTCACTCCCAAGATGGGTATGCAGAGTCAGGAAATTTTCGAACTTCACAAACCTGTCTTGGGACAGCTGGATTTTTACTCTGAGAGGGGTGGGTGTGGGATGGAGTCGGGTCCACCAACACCTGAAGCAGTACGGATGTGGAGCGGATCCTGTGTGGATATCATGGCTTGGTAACTGTTTAAAAGATGGGCCTATGAGGAACTTCTACTGTGAGGCAAGAAGTGGATGTAGGTGCAGCTGTTGCCAGGAGGAATCAAGAGTCAGATGAGCACTAACTGTAATATTTGTCAGGAAAATGTAGACAATATTGTTGTGGATTTCGCTTGTAATGAAGGAGCACACTCTGCAAAATTAATGCTGGAAAAGCTTCATAAGACACAGCCCTGGAGATAGCAGCACCTTGGGACCAACAGCTGCTCATGATATTGTGCATTGACTCAGACTATCATAATGTCTCAGGAGATGATTGATAAACATCGTACACAGAGCCTCCTTGCACCCATCTCTTAGGGTGGGGCCACGCAGTTGAGGCTTGCCCAAGACCCTCAGCTGCATATTGTCAGATCAAAATAGTGTGACTCAGAGCAAACAGGCCAGCAGAGTAGTTTGTGCTCAGGAACACAATATGCCATCTTGTAGCAACATAAACAAATGCCAAGCCACTCTGCATTCTCCCAGCTCCATTTCTCCCCCACCAGCATTGACATCCATGGAACACGAGGAGCTGCGTTCCCTTAACAAGGATGATTATCCTGGTGACACGGCAGTTGCTAGACTGGATGACTGCTGTGCATCAGCTGACAGTCCCATCCAACCCATATGACGGCCAGCTGAAGGCTTTGGAGGTTAATGAGAGGGTGAAAGTTCTGCGAGAATTGCAGCATCTTCACCTTCTTCTAACTTTCCAGCCCCTTCACCAGAATCTGCTCTACTTATCCCATTGACAATGGCTGCCCTTGCAGAAATGTAGAGGACACAGTCTGAGTTGGGGCTTAATTGGTTCCTGCATGATGAGGTCAACCACCACACCACTCAATGCCATATGGCACAAGAGTTGATTGAGCAGCCTGCTTCCACTTTCCGCAGGCTGCAACAAGGCGGTGGACACAACATACGAGCATTCGCGAGCACAGGGGCACTGTGTTGCCAATCATTGATGGATTCACCATGGTTTCATTTTATATCACTTTATTTATTTCACAATTGAGCACATTGTAAATACAAATCATTATTGCAAAATAATGCTGCGGTCTGCTTTTGTACACTAATACCCTCAATGTGAATGTTCACAGAATGAAGGAGGTTCTTGCTATTGGCACTGAAGACTGCATACTGAAGTTCATGTCTCACTGACATGGGCAAGGGCCCATGCATGTCCAACAGCAGAAGTCTGTTTCATTTTCCAGACCTTTAGATAAGGCAATAATGCACCAGGGGTTACGAAAGAAAATGCACTTGGCATCATTTCTTGTCCATCAATGATTTTGTAACTTTTTAAAAAATTCATTCACAGCATGTGTGGGTGTCACTGGCTAGGCCAGCATTTATTGTCCATCCCTAATTTCCCTTGGAGAAGTGCCACCCTCTTCCCTTTAATGTCAGCTCCATTATCCTGGATAGGGGCCTCCTCCTTCCTGCTTTCAACATTATCTTCCTCCTCAGATATCATAGTTACAGGGGCAGCATTCTCTCTTCATAAGTGCTCTAAGTACTTCATTAAACAATGCCTTTCACTTACATATCCTAACAATATAATTAACTTATCATCAACAATTCACAGTTGGGTGAATCATTATGGATTTGAATATTCCAGTACCTGCTCCTACTTGAGGCAATTCGCAACACTTCCAGAATTATGAAATCGGCAGAGAATTGAGCAAAAAAAATCTGAACTAAAAGGACAACTCTGTTATCAGTAGTGGGCAAGGAGTACTACAAACTGTATTGCACCCCTGACCTCAAGCCTGGAACAGAAAGAGGAAACATGAAATTTGAGGCCTTGAAGATCCACTTTGAATCCTCTACTAGAATCATTTATGCACACAATGTACTTAACACCAGAACTCTGAAAGAGAGGGTGAATATTGATTTGAATTATTATTGTCACATATATTAGTATACAGTGAAAAGTACTGAATATGGTGTAGGTGAACCTACCGTTGCAACCACAAACTTCTATATGCAAACTGGAGAAGCTGCTCCTTCACAGGAGGCAGCTGATGAGGTGGATCTTATTTCGCCAAGGAAATAGATAACATCACTGCCAGAGGTCAGCTGTTCCCCAACCAAAGCAATGGATCGACAGCAACAATTACCATAGCAGCAACATTCACCATTGCAACAATATTTGCCAGGGAAGCCAAGTCACCCCAGAAACCAGCAGACACCAGATGAAAAACCAACAACTCACACGTAGCATAAAAAAACCTGTATACTTTAACATGGATGGCATTTAATGCAGACAATGGGGGTATAAACCAGGCACTTAAGTGTCCAACAGTGGGTCTTCCTCAAGATCAAGAACCCCAGGGTGGAAATTCAGCCCTCAAGAATTGAAGGTACATTGCAGGTACTGCCACTGGAGAAGCAGAGATAGCTACCAGCTCCACTCCCACCCGAGGCTCAAGATCAAGGAGGCACCCAGGTTACAGCTGTGTGAGGGCAGGATGGAGATCAGAGGGTGGGAGGGAAGGGAAAAGAGAGGGACAGGAGGGTTGACAGCAAGGGGCATGGGGTAGCTCGCTGTGAGCATCCCTTTCCCACTGTCGAGTCCCTCATCCAGGCATTGAGGTGCTTTTGAAGGATGTCCTCCCCGGGAGACCACAAGCAACTGTGACAATTAATAGTGGGGCAACAAGCTGTCTATAAGCCTACCAGACTTAATCAGGACAGGGGTAGGAAGGCTGTGGGGTCCCCATTCAGCATCCTCCCATCTCTCTGAACTCACTTTGGGGGAGGGGATTAAATTCCGTTCTGTGTGTGCAATGCACATGTAGGGACAGACTATAAAGAAACAGATGGGAAAGAACAAACTTGTTTTTTGTTCACGAATGATAATTTTGTTTACGGAAAATGTATGAGGAGTAACTTGCACATGATTGTGCATATAACCTTTTTTCCTAAAGTGAAATTTTATGGAAGAGGGAATATTTGGATAAATACCCTTTTGCAGTGCGGCTTCCTATAATCATGTGGCCTCTGATGTCATATGTGAATTAAGGCTTTAAACATCGAAACAAGGAGCAAGACTAGTCTATTCGGCCCTTCGGTCCTGCTCTGCCATTCAATATGATCATGGCTAATCCTGTGTCTCAATTCCATATTCACACATTCTCCCCATATCCCTTGATGCCATTAAAATCTAAAACATTATCTATCTCTTGCCTGAATATATTCAGTGACTTGGCCTCCACAACCTTCTGAGGTGGAGAATTCAACAGGTTCACTACCCTCTGAATGAAAACATTTTTCCTCATCCCTGTCCTAAATGGTCTACTCCGTATCTTGAGACTGTCCCCTCTGGCTCTAGATTCCCCAACCAGGCAAAACATTCTCCCTGCACCTAGTCTGTCCAGCCGTTTTAGAATTTTATACACTTCAATCAGATCTCCTCTCATCCTTCTAAACTCTCGCGAATACAGGCCCAGTCGAACCAATCTCTCATAGGACAGTCCCGCCGACTCCGATATCAGCCCCCTGAACTGTTACTCCCTCTATGTCTCTGGCAAACATATTCTTTCTTCGGCAGGGAAAGCAAAACTGCAGGTGTGGTCGCATCAAGGCCCTGTATAACTGCAGTAAGACATGTCTACTTCTGAATTCAAATTTTCTTGCAATGAAGGCCAACATACCATTTGCCTTCTCAATTGCTTGCTGCACCTGCCTCTTCACTTTCAGTGACTGGTGCACAAAAATACCCAGATCGCTTTGTACATCCACACTTCCCAATATATCACCGTTTACATAATACTAGTCCTTTCAGTTTTTCACTTCCCATGTATAACTTCACATTTAGCCACATTGCACTGCATCTACAATGTGTTTGCCCACTCAACATGTCTAAATCACCTTGAAGTCTCCTTGCATCCTACTCACAACTCACAATTTCACCCAGTTTTGTATCGTCAGCAAATTTGGAAACGTTACATTTGGTTTCCTCATCCAGGTCATTTATACATATCAGGCAGGATTCTCCACTCTTGTCCGTGGCAGGACCTGTTGTGAGCAAGAATGGATAATTCGGTGTTCCAGCCAAAACTCCATTCACTTTCAGAAGGACCGGAAAATCCCAGCCGTGAATGAGGATGGAAGAGTTTGGCCATCGTGAACAGCTGGGACCAGGCGCTGATCCCTTCTGTACCCCACTAGTTACTGCCTACCACTTGGAAAAATAGCCATTTATTCCCACTCTCCGTTTCCTGTCTGTCAACCAATTCTCAATCCATGCCAATACATTACCCCCCATTCCATGTGCTTTAATTGTGCCATTAATCTCTTAGAAGGGACCTTATCAAAAGCCTTCTGAAAGTCCAAATTCACCATATCCACTGGTTCTCCCTTATCTATTCTACTAATTACATCCTCCAAAAAACTCCACTGGATTTAAGCATAATTTGCCTTTCATAAACCCATGCTGGCTTTGTCCAATCCCATTCATGCTTTCCAAATGTTCTGTTATCATATCTCTTCTAATAGACTCTAGCATTTTCCCCATTACTGATGTCAGGCTAACTGGTCCGTAATTCTCCCTTTTTTCTCTCTCTCCCTTTTTAAATAGTGGGGTTACATTTGCCACCCTCCAATCTGTAGGAACTGCTCCAGAGTCGATAGAATTTTGGAAGATAACCACCAATGCACCCAATATTTCCTGGCCACTTCCTTTAATACTCCAGGATATAGATTATCAAGCCATGGTGATTTGTCAGCCTTTATCCCCATTAATTTCCCCAGCGCCATTTTCTTACTAATACAAATTTGCTTAATCCCACCCTCTCACTTGATTCTTGATTCCCTTTTCTGAGAGATTATTTGTGCCCTCTTTTGTGAAAGCAGAACTAAAGTATGCATTCAATTCCATTGCCATTTCTTTGTTCCCCATTATAATTTCATCAGCTTCTGACTGTAAGGAACCTATATTTCTCTTTACTAATCTTTTTGTCTTCACATATTTATACAAGCTTTTACAGTCAGCCTCTATTCATAGATAGAATATTCATAAAATCCCACAGTGCAGGAGGGCATTCCGCTCATTGAGTCTGCACTGAGGCTTTAACATGTTTCCCACGCCCACCCACTGCCCTATCCCTGTAATCCCACATATTTACCCCGCTAACCTACACATCTTGGGACACAAGGGGCAATTTAACATGGCCAATCCACCTAACCTGCACATCTATGGAGTGTGGGAGTAAATCAGAGTACCTGGAGGAAACCCGGGCAGACATGAGAACTTGCACACTCTGCCGGAATTGAACCCAGGTCCCTGGCGCTGTGTGGCCACCGTGCCACTCTAAGCTCCCAATAGTATTACTCTCGTACTCTATTTTCCCCACCTTGATTAAATTTTTTGTCCTCTTTTCCTGAATTCTAAAATGCTCCCAATCCTCAGGCTTGCTGTTTTTTCTGGCAATTTTATACTTCTTCTCTTCGGATTTAATATTATCCCCAATTTATTTCATAAGGCATGGTTGAACCACCTTTCCTCTTTTATTTTTGTGCTAGACAGGGTTGAATAATTGTTGTAATTCATACACACATTATCTAAATGTCAATCGTTGCCTATCCATTGTTAACTTCTTTAGTATGGTTCCCCAATCTATCCTTGCCAATTCTCGTCAACATACCCTCATAGTTCCCTTTATTTAGATTCAGGACCCTAGTTTCAGATTCGACGACTTCACTCTCCATCTTAATGAAGAATTCTATCATATTATGGTTGCTCTTCCCCCAGAGAAGACAAGATTGTTAATTAATCCTTCCTCATTGCATAGTACCCAGACAAGAATAAACTGTCCTTTGGTTGGCTGCTCAACATACATGTCTAAAAAAACATTGCACACACACTCTGGAAACTCCTCTTCCACTTTACCATTGCCAGTTTGGTTTGTCCAATCTATATGTAAATTAAGGTCACCCATGACTGCAATTGTGCCCTTTCCGCATGCATTTCTGATTTCTCTTACTTTCCCTTACATCTCCACCACTGTTTAGGGGCCTACAGACAACCCCAACAATGTTTTCAGACACAGCATGTAATGAAGAACAATGCAACCAGATTTGTAAGAAATTGAATTTTTTCTGTAACTGGATTAACAGGTGGCAGATGCATTTCAATGTAGATAAATGGAAAGATGCTCAATATGCAAACAAAATAAAATGAGGTTAAATTAAATGGAATATTCATATAGTCTATTCATCAAGGAAGAGATCCAATTTATTCTGTATAAATATATGCAACATAAATAGAGCTCCTGGCTGAATTGAAAAGGACTAAAAAGGTACCTGGTTACATTAACATAAAGACAAAACCAGAGATTAAATAGTTACTGCATAAAGCATTAATATTGTCTTATCTGATTTCAGGAATTAAATAATGAGGAAAGTGAAAGTTTTTTAAAATAATATTTCAAGATTGTGATCTAGGAAAATTACTCATGGTGAAGGATTCAAATGACGAGAAAAACAAGTTTTAAAAAAATTCAGGTGAAATGTTTTTACAATAAAGATGAATATTTGAAATAAATTGCTCGAGAAGGGGAAGTAGACAATATAAATTAATTCAAGAGGCAATTAAACGAGTTTCTGCAAGATTATGATTGAGATACAGATAAAAGAACGGGTAGAGGAAACTGAAATTTAGAAAAAGGGAATAGCTTATTGAACTGGCTGCCCTTGATCCATTTTGATAAGTTATGTCCTTATTTTTCACTGACTGTCTAAACTAGAAATAACAGGTAGCATAAAGTTCAGAGCCCAGTTGAGACAAATTCAACATGATAGTTCATTAACATCTGTGATTCAGTATTAGCTGTTTGAAAACCGAGTCTATTAATTGGGTAGTTTACATTTGTATTTGCAGCCAAATAGTCACTGTCAAAAATAAATTGCTTAATGCACACTTCAAACTAAAAAGCAGGGATATTTGGCACCAAGTTAAGGTGTTAGAAGAAACCTGAGGAATCCATTGCCATTTTTCTAAGAATCAACAAGATTGAATTTCCTTGAACTCAAGATACTCCATACCATATCATCAAGCAGGCCCTTGCTTCTTTGAAAAACCTAAAGATGTTTGTTTCTCAAGACAATTACATGTAATACAACAGTTGTAACATGCTCTGTGAAACTGTTATGAAACCTCTTCGTTCAGCGAAGAAAACAATCTATTGCACAAACTGGCTTGTCTTTAGCACTTCATCTCTAGCGGAGATATTTCCTGTAGATAGCTGCCTCTCTCTCTTTCTTGCTATGCTTCTTCAACACCTCATCAGTATCTAAACTGCTTCCTGGCTCACAGCACTCTGACTACTAATTGTATCAATTGCAAAGTACACCCTGTTCTTTCTTCGGTGCTGCCCTGGTTCACAAAATACATGGCAGCATAAATTTACTTGTGCAAAGAAAGTATTCATTTTATTAGCAACCTACCATTTCATGACAAAATGTACTTAATATCCATCAAGTCTGAGCATGATTGTAGTGAAGCACAACACATTTAATGAAGTGAGCAGATGTATCATCAGAAGATTTATTAAGCCTCAGGATGTGCTGCTAAGAGCAGATTATCCAAGTTTTTAAACTTGAAAATTTGAAAAAAAAGAGCAAAATACATAGCAAGTCAGCATCTAAAGAGTAAAAACCTCTGATGAACTTACGAAACTCACATTTTCCAGTTATTACATATTCTGTTTGGTTCAACATCACTGATCACCCTTTTCAGCAGACAATTTGAAGTGCATCTGTTCTACCCAACATGTAGGTAACTGATTCAGGTATCATATCACAGAATCCTTACTCTGTACATTGACTACTGGACTGTATAACATTCCACATTTGCTGTCATAGGATCAGGGGATCATAGTACAGATGCAAACCAGAACAGAACCCAATATTTCCTGGGTCACTTCCTTTAATACCCTGGGATATAAAATATCAAACTATGGTGATTTGTCAGCCTTTAACTCCATTAATTTCCCCAGCACCATTTTCTTACTGATACTGATTCTATTTTTCGCCCATCAAGTCTGCGTTGATTCTTTCTTAGAGCAATCTGGTTAGCCCCACTCTGCTGCTTTTTTCATATCCTTAAGTATTTTCTTTTTCAATTATTTGCCAAGTTTCCTTTTGAAGAATACAGCGGCATCTGCATCCACCATCATATCAGGATAGTTCAAATATTCCAAATTCTAATGGCTCATGTTAAGATTTTTTTCATGTTGCCTCTGATCCTTTTGACAATCAGGTAAGATGCTCTTTCAGAGAGTCAGTGCAGACTTGATGGGCTGAGTAGCCTCCTTCTGCATTGTAGGGATTCTATGCCTTCACCTTACTGACCCCCAGTCACTGTTAAACAACATTTTAATTTACTCTAAACCATTCATGATTTTGAACACCTTTATCAGATCGCCTCCCCACCTTCTCTGCTCCAAGAGAACAACTCCCCCCTCTCCTTTCAAACAATGGACTGGACAAACACTCTCACCAACATAAAGATACTGATGAACCAATAAGTGTTTAATTCACATATGAAATACTTACTAAAACACAGTTTAACACACATCCTCAATATATAAAATCTGTAAGATAGGAATTGTGTAATGGTTAAGTTATTGGGCAAAGAATCAAGAACATAAGATAAGACATAGGAGTAGAAGTAGCACATTCAGCCCAGCGAGTCTGCTCTGCCATTCAATGAGATGACGACTGACTTTGGCTGGATTTTATGGGGCAGACAGGAAAGAAAGTCAGTTAGTAGCCGACAAGACAGAAAGAAGTCTGTTCTGCAGCACAGCCATAACACACTCGGGTGCGTTAAACAAGAGTGGGACTTCGCAGTCCCAGCAGTGCCAGAGTGCTGTAGCAGGCGCTGCCGGAGCTACAAGAAGAAGCACACACTTGATAGGCGACTGTCACAACCAGGTAAGTTCCAAGATCCCGGAGCAATGAATGGGTGGGGGAACCAGACTTTGAAGGGAAGGCGGCAAGGATGTGACAGCTTAGAAGGGGTGGTGAGCCCCTGATGCACACAGGGTATCTATCCCCTGATCGAGATGCCCCGATTCCTTCCTGTCTTTTTTCATCTAGGCCACAAAAGATGGTCTGCCAGTTCCTGCCCACCTGCCCAAATCAACTGCACCACAGGCATGGGCAAATTATTCTGGTCAATAGGCTTGCTAAAACAAGCCCAATTGACCTTTAATTATTTATTTTACATGTGGCAGATAGGCTGCCAATTTCAGAGCCCGCTCACCTAATGTATTATGGGATCAGCTTGTGGGTGGACAGAAAGGACTAGCCACACAACATATTTTACATGCCAAATCTGCAGAGCAACATGGTCCACCTTTGTCAATTATAAAAGATGGTGGGAATTACAAATTATTTCTTCAAAACATAAACCTGTCTCTAGCAGCACAAAATACAAAAAATTTTGAAAGAATAAAAATACATTTTTCCTTCAACCGAACATGTTATGATTGACCAATTGTATTTCCGGCATTTTCTAATCAATTTATCAAATAGATACAGCTCCTGAATTGCATTACCATAGTAATTTACATTCATATAGTACCTTAAACATAACAAAAGGCCCCAATGGGCTTCACGGAACCATTATATAACAAAATATGACATCAAACCACATAAGGCGAAATTAGAGCAGATGACCAAAAGTTTTGTCTAATGGTTTTAAGGATGGTCTGAAAAGGGCAAAGTAAAGTAAGAGCTGCAGAGGTTTAAGGAGGGAATTCTGGACATTAGGGCCCAACCACCTGAAGGTATGATCACCAATGCTGAATCAATTAAAATTTGGGGTGCTTACAAAGGCTGAATTAGAAGAGCGCAGATAATTCAGAAGGTTCTCGGGCTGGAGGAGATTACAGATAAGGGAGGGGCAGGGACATGGAGGGATTTGGAAACATGAATGAGAATTTTAAAATCGAGGTACTTCTTTACCAGGAGCTGGTAAAGGGCAAAAAGCACAGGGATGATGGGTGAAGGGAATTTGGCGCAGCTTAGGATAAGGGCAACAGAGTTTTGGATGACAAAATAGAAAATGTTGGAAATACTCAAAGAAGGCAGCAGCTATAGAGTAAGAAAAGGAGCCGACATTTCAGGTTGAAGACCTTCCATTGGACTGGGAAAGGTAGAGATGTATTGGTATTAAGTAAAATAAAGGATGGATGAAGGGGGATGGATGTGGAGTTTTGAATGACTTCAGGTTTATGGACAGTAGAGGCCAGGTAGATGTGCAATGGAATAATTAGGTCCCAATGTAACAAAGAAGTGAATGAGGCTTTGAGCAACAATTGAGCTGATGGAGTGAAATAGTCCAGTGATGTTATGGAGATGGAAATAGGCAGTCTTAGTGATCGCATGGATATGTAGTTGAAAACTCATCTTGGGGTCAAATATGACTCCAAGGTTGTGAATGATCAGGTTCACTCTTGGACAATTTCTAGGAAGAAGGATGAAATCGGTAGCTAGGGGGCAGAGTTTGTGGCGGAGACCAAAGACAATGACTTCGGTCTTCCCAATATTTAGCTGGAGGAAGTTTCTGCTCATCAAATACTCGGTGTCCGAAAAGTATGCTGACAACTTAGAGACAATGGAGGGGTCAAGGCAGAGGTGGTGGTGATGATGTAGAGCTCAGTGTAATTAGCATGCATGTGGAAACTGATGATGTTGTTGTGAGGCAGCATCCTTTGTGAACACAAATATGGGAGTGGGAGCAGAAAGATAAGATGTGATTCTATGGCTCCATTTAGCTAGATAAGAATGGAACCAGGCATGTTCTTATACAGTTAAGAACATAAGAAATAGGACCAGGAGTAGATCACATGGCTCATCAAGTCTGCTTCGCCATTCAATACAATTATGGCTGATCTTGGGATTCAACTCCATTTGGGACAAAATCCAGGAACTTCCTCCCTCAGTACTGTGGATGTACCTATACCACATGGATTGCAGCGGTTCAAAAAGGCAGCACCACTTTCTCAAGAAAAATTAGGGATGGGCAATAAATACTGGCCTAGCAGTATTGTCTATTGCAGTACTGAAACAGCTCTTATCAAAGTCACAAACAACATTCTCTGTGATTGTGCCTAAGATAAATTGCTCCTCCTTGTCCTCTCAATCTGTTTGCAGCCTTTGACACAATTGATCCCACCACTAACCACGTCTTTTGACTTAATTTATAAACATTTTCCCACCCACTCCCCATATCTCTTAATTTTCTGAGACACCAAAAATCTATCTATCCTAGCCGTAAATATATTCAATGATGGAGGATACACAACCATCTGGGTTAGAGAATTCCAAAGATTCACAACCTGTGAGTGAAGTAATTTTGCTGCTTTTAACAGTGGAGATGTATTGGAGGACAATGGCATGATCAGTTGTGTAAAAGGCTGCAGACAGGTTGAGAGGACATGGAGGAGCAGTTCACCATCAGCACAGTCACGGAGGATGTCATTTTTGACTTTGATAAGAGCTGTTTCAGCACTGCAGCAGACAATTGTTATAGACAATGCCTACCTACAGTAACTGCTGGTTAAACATGTGAGAGAGAAAATGATTCTACAAACAAATTTCTAAAATGGTAGCATTAGCACACTACGCAAGCTGAATGAAACAAATAAATGTAATTTAAAAAACGGTTATCTACCATAGTATTTCAATCATAGCATACCATCCTGCCGTTATACGCATGAGCATTTATTTATCAGTTAGCAAACTGGGGATTTCCTGATATAAACTTTCAATAGAATCTCAATTTTAGATCAAGTCAGGTTAAAATATTTCAGGGAAATTCTGGAAAGACCCTAAAAGTACTGGAAATAGATAGAGTTCAAAAGTCGACTGGCATTATGCAAATGAGCTGTTCCACAGTTTTTGCACTGCAGCCTTTGACATAATCAAAAGCACCATGCTCCTCCAACATCCCAGTCAGTTGTAAAGTGCGGTAGGACCATCATAACTTGATCCCTCTCATGATGGGACTTTTAGGGCGGGATTTTCCAGCCATGCTCACCCCAAGACCGGAAAATCCCACCCGAGGTCAATGGACCTTTGCATTGCATGGTCCTGTCCTGCCCACTATGATTCCCGTGGCAGGTGGGACGGGAAAATCCCACCTTAATCTGAGCCATTAGTTCAAATTCCACGTTGGATAATCAATTTTGTCATAAATATTTAGTCAAAATACTTTTTTATTGATTTATTTTACTAGAAAGTGTCTTTAAACAAAGTATTACAATTAGTTCTCCACATTGGAAGCTGAGACTCATTTGTTGAAGTTTTCTGAATATACATCTTCATTTAATGAATCATCAAAAGCATGTTTTACAGAGGCAAGAGTTGCTAACTGATAGGTGGACTAAACACAGAAACCTGCAATTAGTTAAGGACTGTACAGAGCTAAAAATCAGTAACAACAACTTTGTTAGCCTGTGTCAAGTCAACCTGTTTTAATGCTGATGTGGAGATGCCGGCGTTGGACTGGGGTAAACACAGTAAGGAGTTTAACAACACCAGGTTAAAGTCCAACAGGTTTATTTGGTAGCAAACACCACTAGCATTCCGAGCGCTGCTCCTTCGTCAGGTGAGTGGGAGATTTGCTAACAAGCAGCAAACAGGGCATATAAAGACACAAACTCAATTTACAGAATAATGAATAATGATTGGAATGCGAGTCTTTACAGCTAATCAAGTCTTAAAGGTACAGACAATGTGAGTGGAGAGAGCATTAAGCACAGGTTAAAGAGATGTGTATTGGCTCCAGACAGGACAGCCAGTGAGATTTTGCAAGTCCAGGCAAGTTGTGGGGGTTACAGATAGTGTGATATGAACCCAAGATCCCGGTTGAGGCCGTCCTCATGTGTCATGTGTACCTCATGTGTACCTTTAAGACTTGATTAGCTGTAAAGACTCGCATTCCAATCATTATTCATTATTCTGTAAATTGAGTTTGTGTCTTTATATGCCCTGTTTGTTAGCAGATCTCCCACTCACCTGACAAAGGAGCAGCGCTCCGAAAGCTAGTGGCGTTTGCTACCAAATAAACCTGTTGGACTTTAACCTGGTGTTGTTAGACGCCTTACTGTTTTAATGCTACCAGCTAACACTCTGACACTGCAACTTAGCACGTGCAGCAAATGCTTCCCTGGTGTTGCGGCACAAATATACATAGCCTCGGAAGAATACAGATTGTAGAATGAAATGATGGAAATGCTTAAAATCATGCAAGGTTGAATCACAGAACAGAATCTGATTCTAGTGGCGGAAGGATCAAGATCAAGGGATTGTAAATATAAGATTCAGAACAAGAAATCAGGGAAAATCTGTTTACAAAAGGAATTTTGAGGTTGGGAATTTCACTTGCAGGATTAATGGCTGAGACAAAAACTATGAATTAGATTCCTAAAAGGATAAAGGAAAAGATTTGAAGGAATACGGTAACAGGTTTGATAAATGTCATTAGAACTGTTTGCCTGTGTGGAGAGCAAACAACACACAGTTGAGTTTTGTCAAATGGACGGGTTTCATGTTGCAACTTCTATGTATTTCTGTGTATTAAATCTAGCATTTAGACTCTGCTTTTGCCCACCCCTCCTAATATCTCCTGCAGTTTGTTGTCCTTTCTTCCCCCTTTTCTCAAATTCCTTGGAATATTTTTTACATTAAAGGCATTAAATATATGCAAATTGTTTTTCCACTAAAGGATGATAAATAATTCTATACTAGAATGAGAAGTATTAGTCTAGTTGGTAAAATAAGTTCTATTAAACTCAAAGACTGACATCTCGTAAAGATGTCAGCTGCTTCAGTATTAGTGTTCATTGAAGCACTGAAATATTCACTTGGACAGTGCAATACTGACTGTGCTCAGTCAATTTTAACTTTCTCTTGCACCCATGCAGACTCACGTTATTCTTTCATAGGATATGGGTATCGCTGATGATGCTGGCATTTGTTGTTCATCCCCAATTGCCCTTGAACTGAATGGCCTGCTGGGCCATTTTGAGGGCAGTTAAGAATCAACAACATTGCTGAGAGTCTGGAGTCACACGTAGACCATACTGGGTAAGAGTGGCAGACTTCCATAAAGGACATTAGTGAACCAGATAGGTTTTTACAGCAATCATTGTTAGTTGTCACGGTCATCATTGCTGAGAGTAGCTTTATATTCTGATTTATTAATTGAATTTAAGTTCCACCAGCTGCCATGGTGCGATTTGAACCCATGGTCCCATTAGCTCAGGCCTCGAGATTATTAGTCCACTACACTACTGTCTTCCCTCTATATGGTCAAAATATAGTCTAATGTTTGCACTTTACAGTTAACAAATACTCTTTTAAGTAATTATCATTTGGTCTAGATCCCCAAGCTGAACAGTTTAAGTGAGACAAAAGCTGTTCATTGAGACAGCAGGTTCCTGCCCCTCCTCAGTTTCCAGCACCATCTGTTGCTGCTTTCTTGTGTGTGTCTCACTTACTACATACCCTCTAGAGCTCTCACCCTCTAGATCCCTCGGGAGTAACATATCTGAGTCGGTGCTTGGAAGAATGAGGGAGTGCTGGAACATGCTGCTGTGAGGGTTTGTAGGTAGCTATATGAAAGCTACTGTTGTTTCTAGTGACATATGAAGAGGACAATGAGTTACAATCAGGTTCATATGAGCAGCTTTCAACTGTACCTTTCATCAGGCATGACATAAAAACTTAAGCATGCTGGTGGCATTATGTTAAATAAAGAATTAAAAGTAAATTAACTCTGAGCTAGAGACAAGGCTTATACTTCCTTATCTTCTGGGTTATCGACAGTTTACGTTTTACGACTACTTCTCCATCCTCTTAAGCAGTCGCTCAGGATTGAGGATGACTTCATTCCACTCTGATTTGATGGGTTCTGAGATAACTGACAAGTCCCTATACAATTTGCAGAGCCACATATGGAGAGTGGAGCTTGAAGGTTTGGGTAGAAGGGTTGTTTGGAATTTTGTCCACCCCCTCCTATGCCTTGGCTTCACCTCTGCATGTTCCCGATGAAGTCTATGTGTTTGGTGCCTTCCTGAATCAGCCTTCTCAGTTTTGGTCCTTCACAAGCCACGGTCCTCCGTGAGTTGGCAGGTACATTTGACCTCTTCAGGGATGCTTTGACATCCCTGAAGCATTTCTGCTGTTTTCCTGGGACTTCCAGGAGGATCTTTCTAGACCATGTGACAAAAACAGAAATTACCGCACACCGTAGACATCTTCTAATCTAAATACATGCAGGAATATGAGCAAAAGAACTAATCCAGGTGAAGGTTGTAGATGTAAAATGTACCCTGATATTTCACAGACATTCATGGTAAGGGCTGAAAGGACCTTATGACATTGTGAAAGGGAGTTAATTGTACGTTGTAATTGCTAATCACTTGCTTAGTACACTGCATTGTGAAACGTCATGGTGTGTTCTCCTAACTTAATTGATCAGGCGATGTTACAGAAGTTTATCAGCAATGCTGCCAGGCGAGTGATGTAGCAAAAGAGACATTGGAACTTCATCCCATTCGCTTGGTTGTTGTTCGAGGCCTCCAGCTCAACTGATGTGGAATATACTCTTTTTTGCTCAACTTACTCCAAGGTAATTTCTCAAGCTCCAAAAGGGTAA
Organism: Mustelus asterias; assembly: GCF_964213995.1. Lineage (NCBI taxonomy): Eukaryota > Metazoa > Chordata > Chondrichthyes > Carcharhiniformes > Triakidae > Mustelus > Mustelus asterias. The sequence goes on along the minus strand of NC_135806.1, from coordinate 58,252,404 downwards.
GGGCTCCATTCTTTTTAAACATTTGTTTCTGTTACAAGTTTCCTAAATTCCAAATCTATAAAGTTACCAGGCCGGCTTCAAAGTCGCTGCAGGATCTTTTAAATTTTTCATGTGACTTCCAGCCTACCAAAAGCCAAGCTTCCACTTTCAATATTTTCTACAGTGTCAAAATTAGACCAACTCCAAAAACATATCAGTGCATATCATTTCAGGTTAGTATGAACTGTGCCACTTCCAGTTAAGGTCACATCCAACTGGAATAGTTGTACTTTGAGCCTGAACCCTTTTCAGAAATTTAAATAATTATTGAGAATCAGCAACCAGGATTACATTTTTTACATCCCCTTTCATCTGGTATCCAAATGGATATTAATAAAATGCAGTTACAGAACTGATCAGATCCTTATTAGCAGAATTAGCTCATCCATTTTGTCCTCAGCAATGTGGAATCTTGAATGTGTACAATAGCTAGCAAATGCATATCTCTGAACTCTGATTGTATGTCAATAGGTTTTTGTTGATTTTCAATTATGGCTAGCTGGTGTGTATGAATGCGGTCAGGTAAAGTGCTCCAAATGAGTTTAATCCAGTTATTTTAGCTGATGATAATAACCAAAAACCGTATTTAATTAAAATTAATGGACTGAATTATGTAATCAGTCAATCGCCACTAACAATGCACACAAGGAGTTAGATATGAACAATGCTGAAACTTGTGATCCTGCCTCACTGAAGAAATGTAATGCCTACTCCATAAACAGTAGACATCAGGAGTTGTTACAATAGTATCGTATGGGGATTAAAACAAATGGAATAAACTGGAAAAATCTTCTTTGACACTACAAGAATACCAAGAACTTTGAAGCCTTATAAATTTACTCAAATCTGTAACACTAGTGTGCTATTGCTACAGATCATGTTTAAGGGGACTGTTTTAAAGTTCAAGTCTTTTCTACAGGTAGTCTTATGTCTGGCAGGAATACAGCTCAGATGCTGGCAAAACAGGATAAATACTCATTTTAGTCATGTAACGTTTACTTAGGAGAGCACTAATGGACTTTGGTTTACAAAAAGAAAAGGTCCCCTAGAGTTTTTGATTAAAGGAACAGAAGGTGGGTTTACATTGACAGGCTCATATGATAATGTGGTCAATGGAAGGAGCTAGGTATGTAGCAGAGAGAAAACAGTTTTTGATTTCTGGCAGGTGTTTGTTTAAAGACAGAGGTCTGCAAGCTGTTCTCTCCATAAAATCTCTCCGAATGCTTCAAGGCTGTTTACATCCCTTATAGCAAGTATATTTCTGGTTGCTAGCTGTATTTAAAGAGGTTTTTGAGTCTGTAAGAAGAATGTTGCTTATTTGGAACTGAAACAGTGATACATTAGAAATTGGTTGTTTCTTCTCATGTGTAAATATTGTTCAATGGGTGATAGTTAAGCTGTTTAATTTGTTAAACTGTGTTATTGAATAAAGTTTGTTTTACTATAAGGGATCCCAAATTTGTCAGCAGAATTACTCCTTAAGTGAAGCACTCTATCCTCATATTTATGCCAAGATAGAAAAATTGTTGAGGTCTCGTTTGGCTTCCTAATGTAATTTAGGATTCTGGTCCAGGGCCCTAACAAATTGCATATCCATTAGATATGCACAGAATCTAGAATAGGTCTATTTCAAAAAGAACATCAGGAATCTAATCATAAAGCATTAGAACTTAATATGATCAGCGTATCCTTCTACATACCAAGAAAATACGTAATAGATTGGAAAGAATGAAATGAAGAACACAAGGCATTTGTGAATTATGCCAGAGACAGAACATAAGAACATAAACACTAGGAGCAAGAGTAGACCATCTGGACCCTCGAGCCTGCTCCGCCATTCAATAAGATCATGGCTGATCTTTTTGTGGACTCAGCTCCACTTACCCGCCTGTTCACCATTACCCTTAATTCCTTTACTGTTGAAAAATGTATCTATCCTTGCCTTAAAAACATTCAATGAGGTAGCCTCAACTGCTTCACTGGACGGGAATTCCACAGATTCACAACCCTTTGGGTGAAGAAGTTCCTCCTCAACTCAGTCCTAAACCTGCTCCCCCTTATTTTGAGGCCATGCCCCTACTTCTAGTTTCACCTGCCAGTGGAAACAACCTCCCTGCTTCTTTCTTATCTATTCCCTTCATAATTTTATATGTTTCTATAAGATCGTCCCTCATTCTTCTGAATTCCAATAAGTATAGTCCCAGTCTACTCAGTCTCTCCTCATAAGCCAACCCTCTCAATTCCAGACTCAACCTAGTGAATCTCCTCTGCACCCCCTCCAGTGCCAGTATATCCTTTCTCAAGTAAGGAGACCAAAACTGTACACAGTACTCCAGGTGTGGCTGCACCAGCACCTTATACAGCTGCAACCCCTCTGTTTTTAAACTCCATCCCCCTAGCAGCAAAGGACAAAATTCCATTTGCCTTCTTAATTACCTGTTGCAGCAGCAACCCAACCTTTTGCGATTCATGTGCAAGGGCACCCAGGTCCCTCTGCACAGCAGCATGCTGCAATTTCTTACCATTTAAATATTAGTCCATTTTGCTGTTATTCCTACCAAAATGGATGACCTCACATTTACAGGAACCTTTTATACCAGAATATTGCAGTACCAGGATGGGGAAGCTAGAAAAATTCTAGAAAAGCCAGAGGAAAATTTGCATGAGTATGACTGGGCTGAAAGGCCAGGCAGCAAGAAGATGCAAATTGTTTGGATCAAAATCAAGATGCTTAATGTGTCACAACATAAAGTTAGTAAAGGCAGAAAGTGAACTTTTAAGTTTTAATTTATAGTAAATTTAGAATGCATGGAAGAGATGGAGACTACAGCAGGACCAAGGAATTTACAACTGTAACAAATAAAAGCGGTAGAAGTTGGAAGATGGAAACAAGACGTACTGGAACATAACTTAGAGGCCTGGATGATACTGTGATCAGCTTTTACATAGCAAAATTACTATAAATATTTACAGGCCATTTTAACATTGTAAATGATAATGTAAAGGCAGTATATAAAATTGTGAAAATAAGTTCCATTTTCTGGGACAGGAAATGCATAACTTATGCAAGACTTTTAATACACAAATATAAAAAATACACAGTTGATAATCATTGGCCTGAATTTTACTCTGTTGTGAACGAACATCATCAACCAAACATTGCATTTGCATTTAGGCTATGTTGTACTAGAACTGACTGTAACTTAGAAAACCAAAATGAAAGAATACCCACTGGACAGGATGTGAGATCTGTATAAATAGGGCTAGGAACTGTGTATCTCCTAATCAATCAGACTGAAGAATCATAGTGAGTATTGCAGAGTCTGTCCCAGGAAATGTCAGCTGGAATATGTAATTCAATACCAAATCACTTCCAGGAAGCAGAGTAAAGAGGAAAAAAGAAAGGTTGGATTGAGAAAGAAAGACAAAAAGACAAAGGAAAAGAAAATGCTGCTAAACTGTGGTGAAAATACACTGGTTTTGCAGTAGGAGAGCTTGAAGAAGGAATAAAGCCAAGAGCAAAAAATAAATTCAAGATGTTTGATCTGGCGGAGTGATGAGGGAAGAGAGGAAGAGTGAAGGGCAGAAAACAAGAATAGAACATTTAAAGAGTAAAATCATTCTACTCACTGACATTATTTCATTGTCTCAAGTGTTACTGCAGCAGTCACCAAGATTTATACTAGGCTTATCCAAACTTGCATCAACTGTAAATATTAGCACCAAAAGCTTTAGATTAAACAGTTGAAATTGACAAATTATAAGTACTAAAATAACATATTGCATTGGTGTAATCCATTTGATAATGCAAAATACATGTGGGGAACTTCTGACAGAAAATTACTTTTTTTTTTGAAGTGCAACTTTTTTGGTATTGTGTAGGTGTTAAGACTTCCAATGACAACTTCATGAAAAACTACAACTTTGCTCAGATATTACTGAAAAAACTTACAACATCTGAATGGTGCACATCATTATTAGTGTACAAATCAATCCACAACTTGTGGCAAAGGAAGATATCACCTGTGAACTGCGAAAGTTGTTGGACAATTTATGCCAGTCCACGGTTGGCTTCATGAAAATGGCATTTGGGCTTAACCTTCCCTTGATTTTCATAGAATTGTTGCATTTGCACAGTTATTGCACATTAAACTTCGCATAGCATGGTTGATTTTTCAATAGTTTGTCTTGGTTTATGAAATGTGGGGTTTGCAAATCTCTGCAGATTTGGTGCACTTGGTGCATAATTATCTGCTCATACTTCCAGTAACTTAGTGGCCAAAATATCTTTTAGAACCTAAACATGTGCAAACATGTGTGCCACAGGGATTGGTACTGGGTCCACTGTTGTTTGTCATTATATAAATGATTTGGATGAGAATATAGGAGGCATGGTTAGTAAATTTGCAGATGTCACCAAAATTGGTGGTGTAGTGGAGAATGAAGGCTATCCAAGACTACAACAGGATCTTGATCAACTGAGCCAGTGGGCAGAGGAATGGCAGATGGAGTTTAATTCAGATAAATGCAAGGTGTTGTATTTTGGTAAGACAAACCAGGGCAGGGCTTACACAGTTATTGGTAGGGCCTTGGGGAGTATTGTTGAACAGAGAGACCTAAGGGCGCAGGTACATCGTTCCTAAAAGTGGCGTCACATGTAGGTAGGATAGTCTAGAAGGCATTTGGCACACTTGCCTTCATCAGTCAGAGCACTGAATACAGGAGTTGGGACATTATGTTACAACTGTACAAGACATTGGTATGGCCACATTTGGAGTACTGTATACAATTCTGGTCACCCTGCTATAGGAAGGATGTTATTAAACTGGAAAGGGTGCAAAGAGATTTATCAGAATGTTACTGGGACTGGAAGGTTTGAATTATAAGGATAGGCTGGGACTTCTTTCCCTGGAGCATAGGAGAATGAGGGGGACTTTATAGAGGTTTTGTAAAATCATGAGTGGCATAGATAAGGTGAATAGCCAAGATTTTTTCACCAGGGTAGGATCCAAAACTAGAAGGCATAGATTTAAGGTGAGAGGGGGAAGATTTAAAAGGGACCTGAGGGGCAACCTTTTCACACAGAGGGTGGTGGGTATATGGAATGAGCTGCCTAAAGAGGCGGTAGAGGCCGGTACAACAGGCAGATTACAGCATTTAAAAGACACTTGGATAGGTACATGGATAGAAAAGGTTAGAGGGATATGGGCCAAATGCATGCAAATTGGACTAGTTCAGTTTAGGAAACCTGATCGGCATGGACGAGTTGGACCGAAAGACCTGTTTCTATGCTGTATATCTTTATGACTAAACAAGGCTGAGTAATAATTAAAATATCCTGCTTCAGCAAAACCTGGGCCAATAGCCAATATATTTCATTTTGAGCCGAATCTTAACTTTTAAAGTGGGTTTGTTGTGTTTGCATCAGAGATTAAACCAAAAAAAATGTGAAACAGGAATCCAACACACTCACTTCCAATTTTACAGAGTGGATAAGGGGTGGACGTAGGAAGAAAAAAATACCAAAAACTATGAGTAAAGGCACTCAAAAATAAATGTAAGCCCACCTTAATGATAAAATTTGCAAGTATCATGTCATTATATGCATCACATGATCAGGCATCTCATCAACTGACCTCCAGGAACATGTCCAACCAGAATTGTCAACTTTACCTGAAACATTAGGCCTATACTTGTGTGGGTGCTTTAATTCAGCATTCGTGTAACAAAACCCCAATCTTTGCATTTCCACGGGCCTAACACACGGAAGTGGTGCTTTCACTTTTCCCACACATGCACAAATCCCATGAGCAAAAGGATAATGCGTGTAGTTTTATTTCCACAACAAAAGAAAAAACCTGGGTTTCCACAGCCCTCTCATGAGATTGAAAGTGAGATGGAGTTTGACTGAAAATTCTCTCCTGATCAATCCATGAAAGTTAGCAAATCTGCTCCAGGTTTCAACGGTTCAATATAAATCCCTTGAGCTTTCCCCTTCCAGTCAATGGTAATATCTCAACCCATAATTAATAGTTACCTAAAAGGAATCTTTTCTACATGCAAAGCAATTTCCCATCAGAACAACATTAGTTTATCCAAATCTTTTAATTAATATTCAAATTTTCCTGCATCATGCTCATAAGTTGCTCAAGTCACAACTGCTACCAATCACATGAAACAGCAAGCACAACTGTGTTTGGAAATATCATGAGAATGTTTTCTGTCTACTTTCACACTGAAGAATGGTGGGTGGATCATGGAGACCTGGAAGAAATTACGTATAAAATGGTAGTGAAGAAGAAAATATTCTAAATAATCCAATCACCATGTAAAACTGAGCTGGTGTGTATTCCAAGTATGATTTTCCATAGTTCCAAGATGTGCACAAAGTATTCATATTATGTTCTTGGGGTTTAAAAGGTTATTTAAACCACTTATATGTGCTACAATCCTCCTGTTATTTTCTGTATTCAGACACTAAATTTCTTTCACTATAGGTGTTGTAGAAGCATTATGCAGGCATCCATTACCCAACATTTCCAGAATAACCAGCCTTTCCTCATTCAAAAATAATACACAGCAGCATCTAAAATTCATGTTGCTACAGCATCTAAAATTCATGGAATAAGACACAGCGTCACATTTAGACAGCACTGATTAACAGCTTCAATTCTGCTCTTCTAAAATTATAAAGCAAAGGGCATTCACAAGGAATCCTTACAGACTGCATGAGTATTACCATGCATAATTCCTGCTTTGTCAATTCTGCCTTCCTATTGAATCTACAATAGGGTATATGTTTTTGTTGGCATTTTCTAGTTGCCAGCTGTCAAAACTAAATCATATTAATTCAGCATGGGCATCCACAACAATCTGTGCATACAGAACACTGACAGCAGAAATTATTGATGCTCTTGTATTCGTTGAATAATAGAAAAAATGCTAATTTTGGACGAGAAAAATAAGTCCCATTGACTGCTGAAGACCAATGGTGTAGGCAGTTATGCAACATAATCAGATAAATGAACTTAAACAACCTTTCAAAGTAGAACTGTACAAAGTACCAATCTTTATAAAATTGTGCTAAAGCAAGTAGTGTTAATGAATCCAATGCAGTAAACAAGATGAATGACAGATTTGGATCTTGATATGACTGAAGCAGATAACCAATCAGGGCAGTCAGCAACTTGTCTTAAAATCATTGAAAGCCATCACTATTGGGCCAATACAAGTCCATACCTTACTGCTAATATAATGTAATTTTAAAATATTTTAGTAAACCATTTCCTTATATATACATGATGGTGCAGCATTCCCTGTAATCAGACCTCCAATTCTTCCATGAATTAGAAACTGGAGTCCATTAACATGGAAGCCTACACCATCCATTTGGCTGGTATGGTCATATTAAGAAGCCACGATTGCTGGTTAATGATCAAATGTATCAACCCAAACATATCTGAACCAACATGGCTCAAATATTGAAAGCAATATTTGGACCAGTGGATCAACTCAAACACTATCACCATGTCTGTTGTCCATGGAAACTCCGGTTAACTAATCCTTCCCACTTTCACCACACTTCCCAAGCCCCAGTCAGCAATTGGTCACTAGGGGAGGAATTCCCCCGAAAAATTTCCAAGTGTTATCCCCCGGGGGAAAATCAGTGAGATTCCCGCTGGGTGGTTTGGGGTGGTTCAGTTTGCAATTCAACCATACTTAGAAATGATTTTGGAGCCTGGGGTGATTCACACCTACCGACAACATGCTGGCATCAGCCCCACTCTTCTCCCCCTTCCCCCCCAGGAGTTCTCCCCAGCACTAAACGCGCTATGGCCCCTCTCCCATGATTCTCTGGCCCCAGCACGATCTGCACATGAGCACGTGGGGCCAGAGAATAGTGCCTTAGAAAACAACAGCACGTCTAATCGAGGCTTACAAGCAGTCCTAAGAAGCCCATCCAAATAAGCAGCAAAACTACCCATAAACATAATAATGTAGGGTGACTTCTGACCACAGCATGAACACAAGTCATACTTGCCTAGTTGCAATTCCACACAGTTGGAAGTTGTGGAGCGGCAACTATCACTATTTGTTTCTCTGCATTCCATTAAACACTGAATATAGGAAATCATATTTACCCAACATAAAAATATTGTCTTCAAATAGCTGTTATCGCAAGCTCAGAGTTTGTTCATCAAATATATGACATCTTCCTTTAACACTGAATAGCTTGTGTTGGGCTACCATTTTGATGTTCTATGCCAATTTTCAAGCTTATTCATCACCACCTAATACAGTTTCCTCCTTTTAATAAAGTTCACTTTATAGCTTAGCCCTAGATTTGTGCACTTTGAGCCCTAAAGATGAACTGTTAGGAAACATATATTTATACTTGACCTGCATTGGAAGTTTGCGGCCTTTGGAACACCCTTTGTCCATCTCAGTATAGTCCAGTAGAGTATGTCAAAGTTAAAAGCAATAGGACAGCAGTTCCCAAACTGTGGGTTACGACCCTGCACCACAATGAGCAGCCTGCAACAGCTCTGAGCCCCAAGACTTGTGATTGTCCCTTTCCTGCGATGCGCAGGGCTTTCGGCAAGTGTTATGAGTAAGGGACTGGGTGGCTAGGCAGAGGTCACAGGTGCTGCGGCTTCTGTGATTGCATGGAAAGGTGCCATGGGAAGGAAATTAAGGGTTTGGGGTGACGGAGGAGTGGACCAGGGTGTCATGGAGGGAGTGGTCCCTGCAGAATGCTGACAGGAGGGTGGGGTGAAGATGCGTTTAGTGATGGCATCATGCTGGAGTTGGCAGAAAGAGCAGAGGATGAACCTCTGGATGCAGAGCTGGTGGGGTGAACAGTAGGGGCAAGAGGGATTTTGTCACGGTTCAGGGAGGGAGGGGAAGTTGTGAGGGCAGAGGTGAGGGAGATGGGTTTGACATGGTTGAGTGCCCAGAGGCACTGTTTTTGAAGGTGGCATCATTGGAACGTTTGCAGCAGAGGCAGAGAAACTGGTAGAAGTGAATGGAGTCCTTACAGGGAGTGGGTGTGAGGAGCTGTGGGAGTCAGTGGATTTGTAATGAAAATGGGTAAGTCTAGTGTCAGAAATTGAATCAGATGGATCAAGGAAGGGAAGGAATTTCAGTATTTCAGTAGGTCACATCAATTGGAAATCACATTAAACCTCACCCACTTCAGGAGCATCTGTTTAGAAAGGTGTGTGAAGACTTGGGATCTGATCATGATGTGCTGTTGTTTCACATCAATGTCCACTGGCTGTCAAGAGGAAGAGTACTGCAAAGATTTCCTGAACTGAGGGATCCGCGCTGCTTGTGATTGCAACGGACTGCAAAGAAACAAAATTTCTTGATTTTCTCTGTGAGGACAAAACAAGATTTGCCTCCATATATCATGTACATATTTGAGAACTTAAATGAATTGAATGAAAAGATGCAAGGAGAAAGTATAAATATTTTTGAACGAAGTGATCAAATCACACCACAAAAAAATTGCAATTTGCAAGAGTAATATGCTAAGGTAGAATCATGACATATTCCGACAACTTTCCAAGTTCTGTCCAATAATGAATTTGAAGTGTTTCACTTGTAATAACCAACCATCTCAGCAGCCTGAGGGTGCACTTTGCAACCTTTCACCTCCTCATTTTGGAGGTGACAAAGTACAATTTGGATACAAAACTTCTTTTTAATGTCAGCCCAACGACATGTTTTGCCTGCAGCTGAAATTGAACAGTTTATTGAAAATTTATACAACTGTTTTTTGAATAAAAAGCATATTTCAATGTTTGTCAGAATTTTTGATTCAGTGTGAAGACTAACTATCCTGATATCACACTACTCGCATTAAAAGTGGTGGTTTCTTTTGACAGCACGTGTTTGCGTGTAGCTGGATGTAGCCCATCTACACCATCGGGACGATTCTCCGACCTCGCCATGTCTGTAGCAGATCGCTCCAAACCAGAAAATAGCGTGCGGGCCTAAGGCCTCGGGCACTGACTGCCACTGCATCCCAGCCTCTCTCAGGGGTACATGATGGTCCACTCTTCTCCATGATGTCCAGCAGCCATCTAGGTTTCCCTCAGTGAAACACCCTCCTGGCATGACTGACTAAGAGTGCAGGGGGAGTGTTTAAATGCAGCTCCCCTGCTTAACGGTGCACATTTGCAGCCACTTCACATGAGTCACACAGGAGTCCAGAAAGGCGTGTTTCATGTGGAGGCTCTTTAAGTGCAGTGTGTGAAAGAATTCAAGTGCGGTATAGTACACGTCGAAAAGGCTGGCACGGATCACTCCGGTTCTCTTGCCATTATGATAATTAGAAATTTTTTGGAAGAATTCCGCCCCCATATCTCAGTATCTATCAACCCTGGAAGTCACATTGGAAATTAGGGACCCGATTCTCCATTGCAATCTGCAACGTTTCTGGCAGATCGGGTCAGGAAATGCGCATGTCGACTATTTTACGGGTTCCCCGCAAGCTTTTACAACCCGCACCCATCTCCCAACCAGAAGGAAATGGCGCCAAACGTGCAGAAAATCAGCAGGAAGTGAGGTAAGTCATTTGAATATGTTTTACATATATTTTAATTGTATTTTAAATGCGAGCCTGGCAGGTTCCTGCAAGGAACCTGCCAGGCCCGGTAGCATCCCCCACCCTACCAGGAGTACTTCATTCTGGCGGGGTTAAGAGTAGCTCCCCACATTCGGGGAACTAGCGGGAGACCCTGCCAGAGTGAAGGGGGCCCCAGGGAGTCGGGCGGTAGGGGGTGGTGCCCCCTGGGCATGGGCACCCTGGCAAGGGGGTGGGCCCTATTATGGGTGGGGTCTAGGGGCAATTGGTGGGGGTGGTGGCGCCTGCTGCCACTCTGCATTGGGATCGGTCTGAGCTGGAGGGAGGCCAGCGATCGGAGTGGGCTGGGGGGTGGGGGATGTGGTCTGTCAGGGGAGGCCTGTCTCCTGGGAGGGGGGAGTTGGAGGAGGTCTGCCAGGGTGAGGGGGCTGGGTAGAATCGACACTGCTGGGGCGGGGGGGGGGGGGGGGGGGGGGGTGGCTGGACATCGGGGCGCTCCAGGGTGGGGGGGGTTAGAGCAGGCCCAGAAACTGTTGTGGGGGTCACGATCGGGCCGTGGGGGGGGGGGGGGGGCTGAAGGGGCAGCACTGCAGAGGTCCCGGGCTGGCCAGCAATTGAGCTGGCCAGCAAATGGGGAGACTGACAGATTGGGACCACTGCGCATGCACAGAGTTCTGGAGCTGTCAAACTCTGGCGCTAATAGGCCCCGTCCCCCCCGGGTTTTTAATGATATTCACGATTGTGACCTCTGCAGTGCACAGATTGGGGAGATTCAGATCTGAAGCTACACTGAAAAAACAGTCGTAATCTAGAACAGTTTTCCCACCAATTTAGCACCTTTGGGAGAATTGCCCCATAGATGTGCAAGATTAACCAAACTGGCAGATTTTGAAACAGTGTCACAACATGCATGCCCATGTATCCCATTAGGCCTAGCGAGTGCATAAAATAATAACATTTTTATAAATCACTTTAAAAACAGATTTCATATTTTATAATATTTATCTTTAATATGAAAACTTCAATAACTAAATACTGAAAATTACTGTCCTGAATTTTCAAACATGAAAATGGGGTCACATTGGAAAATCATTTGGAAGGCATTGCATTGTCCTATACTGGTAAATAAGAATGCAATTTGAGGCAGCCACACTGATTTTTACATGAAGTTAGAAATGTGCCACACTCGTCAGTAAAAGTAAAATTCCTGTTTATTCCAATTCAGTTACAATTAGATTGTATCAGTTATTTTAGGATGCAATTAAGGTCCACCATTCCTTAAAAGGAAACAAGTAATAAATACACATAAAGCTGCCACATCTACTCTTCAAGCGTTGTTATTTCAGCTTCATTATGTAACATTTTATTTGCACAGAGTGGCAGAAAAACAATGTAAAAGTAGCAAACAGCTGTTCATAATCTGAAACCAGATCACTGAAAAAATACTTAAACTGTGCACATTCCGGAACAGTTGTAATTATAGGTAAGATTTAATAAGTGGATTGCTCAAAACTCAAAATTAAATGCACCAGTTTTGTTTGAAGTATTGAAAGATTACATAAAGGAAACTTTGTTGCTCTGTTTTTTACATTGCTCTGAACATTCCTAACTCTACAAAACTTGACTATTAACATACACATATTTGAGGAACAGTTAATCAAGTTGCATAAAGCTTGCCATTGGTTTGGTCATTTTATTTTTACTAAAAGCACAGGTCAATTACATTCTTTTTGTGGTTACAGTGGTTGAAGAAAAATGAAAAGCATCCATACTGCATGCCTGCGTTACAGAAGTACTTAATTGAACAGACATTTCTGAAATGACTGAATTAAATTTTAGAGACTAGTTTTTCTTTGATTCGGTAACACATGCTTATAAAAGATTCTCTTCGTGGTCTATGCTCTTATCAAATTTGATCATGCACTGCACCATATGAGATAAAGTCATTCTTTAGAAATGTCTTCAGCTTCTCAATTTGGATAAATTTGAAGAATTCTCATTCTAAAGCAACTAATACATTCCTTACTGACCAGTGATTGAAGAGAAAAACCACAAAATTCGTGAATACTTACTCAACAATTGCTGGAACACACATTTAACTTTCACTTTAGAGTATTAACACTTTAATCTTTACTCAATTAGTTCTGTTCTAAAAATTTTCTGTAACAATTATCTATACACAGTCATAATTCTACAAAGCTGTAGCAATTCATGCATACTTTTTAACTGTGATATATACAGGTTATTTCACAAGTTTGTGCCAAGTGAATTGGATAATTGTAACCATGAATCTAAGTGCGCAGTAACAACTGCAATAATGAAATTGCTACTGACTATGGTGAAAGTGGGAGCATCTTTAGGAAGCATAGGACTGTATCTCATTAATATAAATTTGTGTAAGAGGTGCACGAGAAGTGGGAGAGGCCACATTCTGAGTGAGGCACAGTCCAAGTGAGTATATTTGATAATTTGGATCAAAGTGGGAATTTAACTGGTAAATTAAACTTAAAAAAGATTTATCGGTTTAAGTAACCTAGTTAAAAAAGCTACCGACTTGAGTGACAGTTGACAATAACCTGAAAGTCTTTTTCTTGAATAGGGCCTCAAGAGATGTTGATTACTGCAGCAGAAAGTTACAGTGACTCATCTCAGTTCTTGATAAGAAACGGACTGTTTCACTCAGAGGGTGGTGGGTGCGTGGAATCGGCTGCCAGTAGTGGTGGTGGAGGCGGATTCGATAGGGTCTTTTAAGAGACTTTTGGATAAGTTCATGGAAATTAGTAAGATAGAGGGTTATAGGTAAGCCTGGTAGGTAGGGACACGTTTGGCGCAACTTGTGGGCCGAAGGGCCTGGTTGTGCTGTAGCTTTTCTATGTTCTTCTATGTTCTTCTAAGTACCTCAGTGTGTGGCCACACAAGCAGTGAGAGAGACCTCATCCTGAGTAAGACACAGTCTGAGTGGGTGGCACAGTGGCTAGCACTGCTGCCTCACAGCATCAGGGATACAAGTTTAATTCCAGCCTCTGGTAACTGTCTGTGTGGAGTTTGCATGTTCTCCCCGTGTCTATATGGGTTTCCCCCCAGTGCTCCGGTTTCCTCCCACAGTCCAAAGATGTGCAGGTTAGGTTGATTGGCCATGCTAAATTACCCCCAAGTGTCAAGAGAGATTAGTAGGGTAAATACATGAGCTTCCGGGAATAGGGCCAGAGTGGTATTGTTGGTGCAGACTCGATGGGTCAAATGGCCTCTTTCTGCACTGTAGGGATTCTATGAGAGAGTATATTTGGGAATTTGGATTAAAGTGGATTTCAATGCAGAAGAGAAAGGCGTGTTCTTCTGCCTTCTTACTTCTTCACCCTTCAGAAAGTGGTCTTGCTCTACTACAGGAGTAGCTAGCTAGCTGTTTGGTGATTATTGATGAGTATCTATTAAGTGTTTAATGTTTGTTCCATTCCTAAGATTTAAAATAATATAGGAACTGTTCTTTTGTAAATTGAAAATATATAAAAAGCACCATAAATAAGTAAATAATTTAATTGAGTAATTATTTAAAACACATTAAGGATGGCAGGAACATTTGATGTGTCAGGGTTGCAGCACATGGAAGCTCCTGGATGACAGTGTGATCCAGGGCAAACATGTTTGCAGTAAGTGTTTGCAGCTTGAGGAACTTCAGCTCAGAGGCATTGAGCTGGAGGCTGAGTTGTGGACACTGTGACACATCAGGATGGGAGAGAGTTATATGGCCGCTTTGTTTCAGGAGGTGGTCACACCCCTTAGGATAGGGTCTTCTGGTCTGAAAAGTGGTCAGGGACAGGGAGCTGTGACTGCAGCTGAGGCAGGAAAGGGAGTCAGAGGGCAGGAGTGTCAGACCCTAGAGATGAGAGTGAGGGCTGCAGTTTAGATGAACTGACTGGCTATGGCAACGTGGTACAGGAACCAATTCAAGTGAGGGGAGCACACAAGAATGTAGTGGTAGTAGAGGACAGTATGGTGAGGGGGATTGACACTATGTATGCAGTAAAGAGCCAGAGTCCTGCCTTCTGGTGCCAAGTTTCAGGACCTGCTCCGGGTTGGAGACAAACTTGCAGTGGGAGGGGAGAATGCATTGCCATGGTCCATGTAGGTACCAATGACATAGGTAGAATGAGGAAAGAAGTTCTGCATAGACAGTCTGAGGAACTAGGCCCTAAAGTAAACAACTGACCTTCAAGGTTATAATCTCTTGTGCAAATTGGCATAGGGTACATAAAATTAGAGAGATTAAATACGTGGCTCAAAGACTGGTGTGGGAGAAATGGGTTTTGGTTTGTGGGGCACTGGCATCAGTACTGGGGAAAGTGGGGGTTGTACTGTTGGTAAGGCCTCCACCTGTACCATTCTGGGGAGACCAGTGTTCTTGCAAACTGCATAATTAAGGAAGCAGACAGGGCTTCAAAACTAAATGGAGAGGGGGTGGGGGTACAAGGGGAGGTTCCAGAGAGGGGATACGCAGGCTTGCAAAGCAAAAAGGATATGGCAGCATTGCAAGGCAGCTACTTAGGTAACATTATCTAGAGTGTGACAGGAAGAGACAGAGTATACAAATATTAAATAAAGCAACAAATAGAGTCAAAGGGTGAAAAATGGTCAAAAGGCAAAATTAATGGCTTTTTGCTTAAATGCAGATGGTATTTGGTAGGAAGGAAAGGATGGTGGGGTAGCTTTGTTAGTGCAAGATGGAATAAGTACAATAGCAAGAAATGATCTTGCATCGGAAAATACAATCACTCCATACTTTTATCTCCATATTGGTGGAGGTAAAAAAATAACAAGGGGAAGACGACACTGGTGGGATTCGTCTATAGGACCCCTAATAGTAGTTAGACTGTTGAATGGAGAATAAGTCAGAGATAATGAGGGCATGTAAAAAATGCAGTACATTAATCATGGTTGACTTTAATCTCCACAAGGATTGGGAAAATCAAATTGGCAGAGGTAGCCATGAGGAAGAACTCAGTGTACTCGGGTCAGTTTCCTTGAACAACATGTTGCGGATCCAACCAGGGATCAGGCTGTTTTGGATCCAACATGTGTAATGAGGCAGTTTTAATAAACAATCTTAGAGTGAAAGAACACCTAGGAAACAGTGACCATAATGTGGTAGAATTTAGCTTTCAGTTAGAGAATGAGAAACTTGGATCAGAAACAACTGTGCTCAACTTAAACAAGGGTAATTACAAAGGAATGAGGACAAAGTTGGCTGGAGTGGACTGGAGAAGATGGTTCATCAATAATGGCAGACGTTTAGGAAAATAGTTAGTGTCTCACAAAAAGAACATATCCCAGTGAGGAAGGAGGATTCTAGGAAAGGGATTAATCAACGATGGTTAACCAAGGAAGTGAAGGATAGTGTTAAACTGAAAGAAAAACATGCAAGGTGACAAAGATTAGTGGAAGGCCAGGGGATTGGGAAAGTTTTATAAACCAACAAAAGATGACCAAAAATAATAAAGAGGAAGACGACAAACCATGAGGATAAGTTAGCAAGTAATATAAAAATGGATAATAAGAGCTTCTTTAAATATATAAAAAGGAGGCAAAAGTGAACATAGGCCCCTCAGAGAATGAGACTGGGAATATGACAATCAGGAACCAGGAAATGGCAGAGGAAATAAATAAATACTTTGCAATAGTCTTCATGATGGAAAACACCAATTGCATTCCAAAAATACTAAATGATCAAGGGCAAAAAGAGGGATGGAAATAAATACAATAACTATTACTAGAGAAAAAGTACTAGGCAAACTAATGGGGCTAAAAACCAATAAGTCCCCTGAATGGATTGCATCCCAGGATGTTAAAGGAAGTAGTTACAGTGATAGTGGATGCACTGATAATATTCCAAGAATCCTTAAATTCTGGGAAAATCACAGAAGATTGGAAAACTCTTATTCAAAAAGGGAAGGGAGACAAAAGGGGAACCAGTCGATACGTTATACTTGGATCGCCAAAAAAGCGAACAGTAAGGTGTGGCATAAAAGGCTGCTTAATACGATAAGAGCTCATGGTGTTGGTGGCAATATATTACCATGGAGCGAGGATTGGCTAACCAAGAGAAGACAGAGAATTGGGATAAGTGGGAAATTTTCAGTATGGCAATCTTTAACTAGTGGATCAGTGACGGGGCCTTAATTATTTACAATACATGTTAATGACTTGGTCGAGGGGAGTGATTGTATTATTGCCAAATTTGTGGGTCACACAAAAATAGGTGGGAAAGCAAGTAGAGGATGACACAATGGGCCCGATTTTACCATCGGGTTGCGCCCATTTTCGGATGTGAAAACTTGGTAAAGTCGGGCAAGCGGCGAGTAGCACAATCCTCACCCGCCTCCGTGCCAGCTCCCCCTTTACCAAGGCCCGAAAACGGCCGCAATCGGGGCCGGGCCTGAAACGGGCGCGACGGTCATTTAAATGTATTTGCTTGCATTTAAATTGACTCAATGGGCTGCACGCCCAACTTTACTGGCACTTCCTGCTTTACCACCGCGTTCGCCCATCCAGAATCGGTGGCACGGTAGCACAGTGGTTAGCACTGCTGCTTCACAGCTCCAGGGACCTGGGTTCGATTCCCGGCTTGGGTCGCTGTCTGTGTGGAGTTTGCACATTCTCCTCGTGTCTGCGTGGGTTTCCTCCGGGTGCTCCGGTTTCCTCCCACAGCCAAAGATGTGCGGGTGAAGTTGATTGGCCATGCTAAAAAATTGCCCTTCGTGTCCTGAGATGCGTAGGTTAGAGGGATATGGGAGTAGGGCCTGGGTGGGATTGTGGTCGGTGCAGACTCGATGGGCCGAATGGCCTCTTTCTGTGCTGTAGGGATTCTAAGATTCTAAGAAAACAGACATGCTCCATAGAAGTCCAATTCGGACACTCCCGTTAGTGTGGAAGTAAGTGCCTAGCGTCCGACGGTGCTCTGCTTGAGATTGGTGGTGGGTGAGGGGTGGATGAAGAAGAGAGAAAGGTGGGTCCGCTGCCACTCTGCCTGAGGTCTGTGGAGGGGCATGGGGGTGGGGCAATGTCTGTGAGGGCCAGGAGGAGGCATTATCCGGCCCAGGAAGGATGTGGCAGGGGAGCAGCATTCTATCATTTTTTTCTGCGCATGCACAGTTGGAGGCACTGATCGGAGCTGCAGGGTTTTGGGCATGTTAAGGCCCGCCCACAGGCCTGTGCAGCGTGATTCGGAATCGCTGATATTTTTCAGGCAGAGTGCATGTGGGGGCGCCTCAGAACGGGTCTAAAAGTTGGATCTGGAACACTCCCAGTTTCAAGTCCGCCCAACACTTAGAATCAAAATGGTAAAATAGGGCCGAAAGAACCTACAGAGTGACATAGACAAGTTATTTGAGTGGGCAAAAACTTGGAAGATGGAATATAATGTAGGAAAATGTAAAGTAATGCGCTTTGGTAGGAAGAATAAAGGAGCTGAATATTATTTAAATGGAAAAAGACTGCAGAAAGCTCCAACACAGAGGGATTTGGAAGTCCTTGCGCATAAATTACAGAAAGCTAACATGCAAGTTCAGCAGGCAATAGGGAAGGCAAATGGAATGTTTACCCTTATTTCAGAAGAGAATGGAATATAAAAATAGGAAGGTCTTAAGCACTAGCTAGATCACACCCAGAATACTGTGAACAGTTTTGATCCACTGGCACTGGAGGCAGTCCAGAGAAGGTTCACTTGGCTGATCCCAGATATGGAAGGATTTTCTTATGAGGAGAGGTTGAGTAGTTGGACCTGTATTCATTGGAGTTTAGCACAGTGAGAAGTGACCTTCATAGAAATCATAGAAACCCTACAGTGCAGAAGGAGGCCATTCGGCCTTATTGAAGCATATAGCATTCACAGGAGGCTCGACAGGGTAGATGTGGAGAAGTTGTTTCCCCTTGTGGGAAATCTAGGACCAGACGGCATGGTAAGGGGTCACCCATTTAAGACAAAGATGAGGGGGAATTTCTTCTGTGAACCTGTGGAATTCTTTATTGCAGAGAGCTATGGAGGCTGGGTCGTTAAGTGTGTTCAAGGCCGAGATCGACATTTTTAATTACTGAGAGAATCAAAAGCTATGGGGATAAGGTGGGAAAATGGAGTTGAGGATTATTATATCAGATCAGCCATGATCTCACTGAATGGTGGAGCAAATTCAGTCGGCCAAATGAATTCTGTTCCTACGATTTATGGCATTATGGTGATATAGCCATGTAGTGCTCAATTTGTTTGTACATACTGACTGCGTTGTCTAGCTGTGCATACATCACTGACAGGAGGAGCAGACAAAGATATCCATTAGTCGGTCATTTGAAAGTATATGGAATCACCATTGAGTAATTTTTTTTTTGTTTATCCCTCACAACTTTTCTTCGTTATATGTATTTCTACAATAGTTTGACACAGCATATAAATAAATTCCAGTGCTATGGTACTGACCCACAAAGATGACTGGAGGCAATGGTTGCAAGGTACTGATTTATGTATATGTTCAATTCTGCAGCAGAAATAAAATCTAAAAACGTTTGTTAAACATGAAGATAGTCACATGTACAACATAAAGCAAGATTCCTACTTTGATTTGGGACGTGGCTCAAGCCGCTAGGACCGAAGAGATGTGGTACACAGTTGCTCCTGATCAATATTTATGGTTAAAACAATCTCTGATGCCAACAATAGTTCAATGAGGATCCCTGACTTGCTGATTGAGTGTTTAAGAGCTCAGCACTTGTAGGATTATTGGAATGTTGTTAATCAGTAATATACCAATCTTGCACTTTTACTGTATTTGCCTTGTACCTGGATTATACTGTTTGAGCCTTATTTGGTACCCAAATAAAAATCCAATTCAACACAATCCTTAAACAAGAGAACCACACTAGACATAATAGTTTATACTGTTCGTGACCATAATCTTCAATCAGTGCCATCTCCAAAGCAGCAATTTTGCACCAGGATACTTTATCCAGGGCACCACAACCCCGAGAAGCCTCATTTGTATTATTATTGAAACTAGAACAGGACTAGACTCAGCTGTGATGAGTAAAATCACTGGTATTCGTGGAACTTGACTTCAGCAAGGAGTTGTCCAAATTTGCTGTCCACAAAAGAGATGAGGAGTGGGGGAAAGAGGAGGGGAATGAAGGAGAGAGCAGGTGAATGGAGGGAAAAGAGCACAGGGTGGGGAAGAGAGTGTGTAAAGAGTAAGGAGGAAGAATGTAGATGGGAAAAGAATGCACAGGAGTGGAACAGCAGAAAGATATTGTTCAAATTCAATCTTGCAGGTTATGGTGTTCACATGAGTTTGCTGCCCTTCACTTTCTAGGTGGTAGAACAGGAATTTGGAAGATGCTGTCAAAGTAGCTTTGGTGTGTTGCTGCAGTGCATCTTGTATATAGCACACATATTGCTGCCACTCAATGTCAAATGAAGGGAGTAAGTGTTTATGTAAATTGGTGGATAGGCTGTCAATTAAGAAGACTACTTTGCCAGGATTATGTTGAGCGTCTTGAGTATTGTTGGATCTGCACTCATCCAGGCGAGTGGAGATTATTCATCACATTCCTGATTTGTGCCTTGTACTTGATGGACAGGTTTTAGGGAATCAGGAAACGTGTTACACGCCGAAAATTCCCAGCCTCGGACATATTCTTATAGCCACAATATTTATACGGCGGATCCAATCCTATTTCTAGTCAATGGCAATCCCCAGGATATTGATAAAGGGGGAGTCAGCCAAAGGATGGTTTGATTCTCTTAATAGACATGGTCATTGCCTAGCACAGTGCCAGAGACCCGGGTTCAATTCTGGCCTTGGGTCACTGTCTGTGTGGAGTTTGCACATTCTCCCCGTGGTCTGCGTGGGTTTCCTCCGGGTACTCCAGGTCCCTCCCACAGCCCAAAGATGTGCGGATTAGGTTGATTGGTTATGCTAAATTGACCCTAGTGTCAGGGGATGAGCAGGGTAAATATGTGGGGTTATGGGAATAGGGCCTAGGTGGGATTGTGGTCGATGCAGACTTGATGGGCTGAATGGCCTCCTTCTGCACTGTAGGGACTCTATGATTCTATGATTTGTGTGGCACGTATGCTGCTTGCCATTTTCAATCCAAGTCTGAATGTTGTCCAGGTCTTTCTGAAAGCAGGCACAGACTACATCATTACCTGAAAAATTGTAAATGGGATGGACACTGTGTAATTATCAGCAAATCTCAACAATTCTGACCTTATGGTAAAGGGAAGATCACTGATGATGCAGCTGATGAACCTCTGTAGTGATGGGACTGAGATGAATTGATTAGAGCCTATGATTGGGATAGTGACTGCACAACTTACAATTTTTCAGTTGATCAAAGACAGCGAGCATGGTTTTGTGAAGAATCAGTCATGCCAGATGAACCTGATTGAATCCTTTGAAAATATTATTGAAGTACTGGGTAGATGTTATTCAGATGGAGCTCCAAAAAGCATTTGATAAAGCTCATCATAAGAGCTTTATGTTAGCTAATGGTGAATCTCATGGAATTAAAAGCAAACTTGTGACCTGTTTATGACATTGTCTCTTGCTGCTCAACCATCGACCCAACTCCATTCCCATCTTTACCCAACATCATGAGAAGGTAACCCCTACTCCAAGTCAGCCCCAACTCCCTGGGGTGAAAATATCATGTGTTCAATGAGAACTCCAGGACATGATACAGGGAAATGGCACGACTCATGATTCCCAAGCCAATTATGACAATCCAACGTTCTATTTTTCCACAATGCTCCTGTACAGCACTTTTCAGGACTGCACGTCTTATAACATCCACTTATTCCTCTTTCTCTAGGCATCTCACATTTTCATCTAAGCAGTCAGCAATCATAATGATCCTCATCCCTCTCACATCCATATCTCAGTCACCATCTGCAAATATTGTCCTTCACTCCTTTCCACACAAGTCAACACAAACATTCAAACTTATCTTAGTCACAGAGTCATACAGTACAGAAGAGACCCTTTAGCTCATTAAGTCTGTATTGAGAAAACTACAGTAAATCTACACTTATCCCACTTGGCCCATAGCCTTGAATCATATGACATTTCAAGTGCTCATCCACGTACTTTTAAAGTTGTGAGGTTTCCTGCCTTTCCTACACTCCCAGGCATTGCATTCCAGACTCCCACCACCCTCTGGGTGAAAATCTTTTCCTCAAATCCCCTCTAAACCTCCTGCCCCTACCTTAAAATTTTGTCCCCTCATTATTGACCCTTCAACTAAGGGGAACAGCTGCTTCCCATCCACCATTTCATATCCCTCATAATCTTATATATCTCAATCAGATCCCCCCTCAACCTTCTTTGCTCTAAAGAAAATAACCCAAGCCTATCCAGCCTCTCCTCATAGTTCAAATGCTCCATCCCAGGTAATAACATCCTGGTGAGTCTCCCCTGCACCCGCTCCAATGCAATCACATCTTTCCGATAGTGAGGTGACCAGAACTGCATACAGTACTCCAACTGTGGCCTAACTGAAGTTTTGTACAGCTCCAACATAACCTCCCTGGCCTTATAATCTATGCCACAACCAATAAAGGAGTGTCCTGAATGCCTTCTTAACTACACTATTAACCTGTCCTGCCACCTTCAGGGATCTGTGGATAAGCACCCCAAGATCCCTCTGAGCTTCCTAGTGTCCACCATTCATTAAGTGCTCCCTTGTCTTATTATTCCTTCCAAAGTGCATCACCTCGCACTGTTCAAGGTTAAATTCCATCTGTCCCAGATCTGCCCAATCCTGCAACCTAAGACCTTCTTTTTCACTATTAGCCACCCGGCCAATCTGTGTGTCATTCACAGACTTGCCCATCACCCTCCCCACAATCTCATCTATATAATTTATATATACACAAATAAAAAGGAACCAGCACTGATCCCTGTGGTACGCCACTTGACACTGGCCTCCAGTCGCACAAACAGCCTACCACCACCACCCTCTGTCTCCTACCACTTAAGCCAACTTTGGATCCAGCTTGCCAAGTTAGCCTGGATCTCGTGATCTTTTACCTTCTTTGTCAATCTTCCATGTGAGATTGTCAAAGGCTTTGCTGAAATATATATAAATTACATCAACTGCACTACCCTCATCTACATACCTGATCACCTCCTTGAAAAATTCAATCAAATTTGTTAGATATGACCTCCTTCTGACAAAGCTATGCTGACTATCCCTGATCAAACCTTGCCTCCCCAAGTGGAGACTAATTCTCTCCTTCAGAATTTTTTCCAATTGTTTCCCTACCACTGATGTGAGATCACTGGTCTGTAATTCCCTGGTTTATCTCCACCGCTCTTCTGGAAAAGTGGAACCACATTAGTTGCCCTCCAATCTTCTGGCACCTCCTTTGTGGCCAGAAAGGAATTAAAACTTTGGGTCAGCGCCCCTGTAATTTCCTCCCTTGCCTTCCAGAGCAGCCTGGGATACAACTCATCCAGACTTGGGGATTTGTCTACTTTTAAACCCATCAAAACCTCCAATATCTCTTCACTCCCTATGTCAAACTGTTCAAGAACCTCACAGTTCTTCTCCCCGAATTCTGTACCTACATCCTTCTTCTCCCGATTAAAGACAGATGTGAAGTACTCATTTAACACACTACAAAGACAGAGAGCCGGTTTCGATGGTGGAGGGGGAAGTGGGTTGCAGCAGGCAGCCCCTCCATTGACATGAACCTCATCAGTCAATGCATGCTCAACTGCTCCACTGGAAAGGAGATCTTGTGCCTGGAGACTTCATGTGTCAGCAGCAACCTGCTATGAGAGACTGAGCTTCCTGAGGCACTGCTATTCAGACATTTCAGGATAGCTGATCCTCCTTTGCTTGTTGAGCCAATACAAAGAGGGTCTTACCTTCACTCCAACCCTGTGGATGGACATGCAGCTGGGGAGAAGGCAGTTGGTGCCACTGTTGGTGCTGCTTCCCCCTTTGTCCCTCATCAAAGGTGCAAGCTACAGCTGCACAAGTTGCTCCCATGCCACCCACAGTGAAGGTTAGAAACATAGAAACTAGAAGCAGGAGTCGGCCATTCAGCCCTTTGAGGCTGCTCCACCATTCATTTGATCATGGCTGATCATCGAATTCAATGTCCTGATCCGCCCCCCCCCCCCTTCCTCCCATGTCCCTTGAACCCTTTAGCCCCAAAAGCTATATCTAATTTCTTGAAATCAGACAACATTTTGGTCTCAATTACATTCCGTGATAGTGAATTCCACACATTCACCACCCTCTAGGTAAAGAAATTTCTCCTCACCTCAGTTCTAAAAGATTTACCCCTTACCCTTAAACTATGACCCCTAGTTCTGGACTCTCCCACTATTGGGAACATTCTTTCTGAATCTACCCTGTTTAACCCTGTTAAAATTTGCTAAGTTTCTATGAGACCCCCTCTCGCTCTTCTAAACTCCAGAGAGTATAATCCTTGAAGTTGGAAGTACAGAAGTGAAACTTATGGTAAGTTAAGTGCAAGACATGTGGTGCCTTCCAAGATGTTGGCAATCATCTATCATGCATTGATAGCACTTCCTCAGAGAAGTGTTTGAAAGCAACCTCTCACCAGGACATGGCTGGAGCTCTTCAATTTCATGGCGAAGTTCTTGGCAGTGTGAACTTGCTGCAGTGATGCTGCCAAGTTCTGGCAGGTCAGGAAAAGGATGTCCCAGGTGTAAAACCCAGAATTGAAGGATAAAACAATTTTCAATTGGCTTCAGTACCTTAATTACTTACCTACAAATCCAAGCAGATTCTCTGCTCACCATCAATCCCACCCTGTTGAAACCTGGAAGTAGACAGGATGATGTTGGGATCCCAACCCAACATTACGTTTAGGGGATTTTACTCCCCTATGTACACAAACCCACTTTCCCTTGCCTGGGGAAACCCCACAGAGTACAAAGTGAGCAAGCAATGCCACACATATGTCTTTCGGCCCCAGCTGTAGTAATGTGCCCCACTCTAGGCACCAGAGGAAGGATACAAAGGCTTTGGAGAGGATGAAGAGATATTTACTACAATGATCTGAGTAATGAGGGGAATGTAGGTAGGTGGACAGACTGAAGAAGCTGAGATTTTTCTCCTTGGGGCAGAGAAAGCTAAGAGCAGTGAAAGAGGTGTTTAAATTCATGACTGTTTAGCTAAGGCAAATAAAAAGAAACTGTTTCCAATAGCTGAAGGGTCATTAATGAGAGTGCACAAATTTAAGGTGATTAGCAAAAGAGCCAAAGGCAACATGAAGCTTTTACACAGGTGGTTAGGATGTAGAAGGCACTGTCTGATGGAGTAGTGGATACAGATTGGAATGAGATATAAATCTACTTTGGCTACTACAAAACGAGACAATTCCATGGGCCCTCATCCTCAATCACGGAGCAAAGCACGGGTGCCAGAAACAAGGTTGAAGTGTTTCTAAGTGTCTTCAGCTAGAAGTGCTCAAGTGGATTATCCTAGCCGGCCACCTCCTGAGTTCCCACCATCACCAAATGTCCAACCAATCTGGTTCATTCCATGCAAGATTAAGAATTGTCCAGAGGCACTGTACAGAAATGGTTATAGCCCCTGACAACAGTACCAATGCTGAAAACCGGAGCTAACTGATTTCTCAGTACAGTGTTGACACTGACATCTATCCAGCAATATGGAAGATTATTCAGTTATCTACAAAAAAAGGATAAATCAAGTTAAGGCAATTACATCAAAATCTCATTTATTGTCCATTCCTAATTTTCTTGATGAAATGGTAGTGGGCCAGCTTCTTAATTCACTTCAGCGCCTATAGTAATAATGCTCCCATTTAACTGTGAATGGTGGAGATGGTGAAGTCAAATTTCAACTAATCCAAACCTCTCCTGTCCTCTCATATACAAGGTTACAAATTCCCATTACATCTGTCCTGGCCAAGTTTCACTGGCTTCTCATCCCATAGCATAGCAATTTCAAGGTCCTCAGCATTAGTTTTAAATTCCTCCACAACATCAATCCTCCCAACCTGTACAATCTTCTCTAATTGCATATCTTAGCATGCTCTTTTAATCCTGAATGCATGCTTATGCTTTCTCTTTTAGCTGTGCCAGAGGTCACCATTCATGCAGTTTTGCTGCATCCCTACCCTCTGGACCTCTCCCCACAAATCACGCTGCCTTCCTATTTGTCTAACTTGTTTTGAAAAGGCATTTTAGAAAAACTATTGTTTAGATTGTGCTTTTGTCATAAAGATAGGAGATGATCAAGAAAGATTGTTTGCACCCGCATTGGACTCAAACAACTACATAAATCACACATCTTGAAGGGGTAGGGTACAAATAAAAAATAATTAATCAAAGAATCATAGAATCCCCACAGTGCAGAAGGAGGCCATTTGGCCCATCGAGCCTGCACCGACAACAATCCCACCCTGACCCTATCCCTGTAAACACAGTAAGAAGTTTGACAACACCAGGTTAAAGTCCAACAGGTTTATTTGGTAGCAAAAGCCACACAAGCTTTCGGAGCTCCAAGCCCCTTCTTCAGGTGAGTGGGAATTCTGTTCACAAACAGGGCATATAAAGACACAGACTCAATTTACATGAATAATGGTTGGAATGCGAATACTTACAGCTAATCAAGTCTTTAAGATACAAAGAACATGAGTGGAGAGAGCATCAAGACAGGCTAAAAAGATGTGTATTGTCTCCAGACAAGACAGCCAGTGAAACTTTGCAGGTCCAGGCAAGCTGTGGGGGTTACAAATAGTGTGACATGAACCCAATATCCTGGTTGAGGCCGTCCTCGTGTGTGCGGAACTTGGCTATCAGTTTCTGCTCAGCGACTCTGTGCTGTCGTGTGTCGCGAAGGCCGCCTTGGAGAACACTTACCCGAATATCAGAGGCCGAATGCCCGTGACCGCTGAAGTGCTCCCCAACAGGAAGAGACCAGTCTTGCCTGGTGATTGTCGAGCGGTGTTCATTCATCCGTTGTCGCAGCGTCTGCATAGTTTCCCAAATGTTCCATGCCTCGGGACATCCTTTCCTGCAGCGTATCAGGTAGACAACGTTGGCCGAGTTGCAAGAGTATGTACCGTGTACCTGGTGGATGGTGTTCTCACGTGAGATTATGGCATCTGTGTCGATGATCCGGCACGTCTTGCAGAGGTCCCTGTAACCCCAAGTATTTACCCTGCTAGTGCCCCTGACACTAAGGGGCAATTTAGCATGGCCAATCAACCTAGCCTGCATATCTTTGGAGTGTGGGAGGAAACCGGAGCACCTGGAGTAAACCCACGTATACAAAGGGAGAATGAGCAAACTCACACAGACAGTAACCTGAGGCCAGAATTGAACCCGGGTCCCTGGCACTGTGAGGTAGCAGTGCTAACCGCTGTGCCACCCTTTGTCTTATCTTTCACTACCAAGCAACTGGAAAGCGACTGCCCGGATAGGGTACCTGGAAGAGCATTCAGATCCTGCGCAGACAAGCTGGCAGGGGTATTCGTAGACATCTTTAACCTCTCTTTCCATCAATCTGAGGTCCCTATCTGATTCAAGAAGACGACCATCATCCCTATACCAAAGAAAAGCCAGGCAGACAAAAATCTGAGGTCACACACCAATCAACTCAAGAACAGTTTCTTCTCTGCTACCATCAGACTGTTGAATGGGCCTACCTCATAGTAAGTTGTTCTTTCGCTACACCCTAGCTATGACTGTAACATTACATTCTGCACCCTCTACTTTCCTTTTCTATGTACAGTATGCTTTGCCTATATAGCGCGCAAGAAACCATACTTAATGCTGTGATTTATTATTGTCACATGTGTCACATATATTATAATACATGTGACAATAATAAATCAAATGAAATATTAGGTCTACAAATCCTAATCATTTTTATTGCATTAACTTTCGTGTCAATACTGTTAACAATACACAAGTCATGCTTAGGGAAAATGAATAAAAATTGCGTGAGCCATACATCACTCTATATAAACACATTTTGATTCAATAGTAGGAAATAAATAGTGCTTTTTCAAAATTTAACATTTGAAATAAGCAACTTTTTTTCTTCCCAAAGTTTACAGAAAGTGCTAAACTTCAAATAACCAGAGATTCCAAAAGTCAGTCAATCATTACTCAAATTAGATTTATTCACCACTAAATATATAACTCCTCCCCTACTCAATGTGTGTCCCTTTACACTCTTTTTGAGAAACCCATGAAAAATAAATGATCAACATCTTGGAAGGGGCCACTTTTCTGTTATCCTAATAAAAGTAAAGACTTATATCAAATTAAAACTTATATCAAATTAAAATAATACTTCCAGGGTTAATGATATATTCCAGCCCTTCCAGCACCTACCCATCGTAGAAGGCCTCAAGTGTACTGGCGATGGACATTGCATGCTCGCTTTCTTGGGCCACCTGGCACGGACATCGCCGTGGAAGGGAGTCAGACAGTCAGGCTGAACAACCTCCTCGACTGCTCGCTGTCTGGACCTGTTTGTGGTGTTCTTGGCCAAATGACTCTTTATATGTGCTCAAATAATGACTGTCCTACACCTGTTCATCCAATGAACAGAAAGGTCTCAGATTTGTAAAATACAGCCTACAATCACCAAAATTCTCAGTCTCATTTTTGACTCAAAATAGTTTTCTTTTTTGTCCAATATTCTAAAAAATACAACCATTACTAATTTTTCTCATTTATGAAAAAGTTAAATAATACTAACTCAGAGTACTCCAAGTGTAGCAATGTTGAAACTATTTTAGCAATTATCAACTAATTTATAAGTGAACATAATAAAATAAGATCCAAAGTGACGACAATAATACTGAAACTAATTTGTTTTGAATTTGCCATTAGTGCTGAAAAGTGTAAATATAGGTGGCACTTTCCTATCAAGCTAGTAAGTCTAGTTAAGGTATAATTTCTGCTCTTGGAAGTAAAGTAGCATGGCCTCCGAATGGAAAGCAAAATACTTACCAAGCAAAATCAGGTTAATAATATATCCATGGCAAATTCCAGACCTTTGGTGAGTTTGCTGCTCAAAGTAAGTAATGCACAGCTACAGCCCTTGTAGATTGCAGTTGCTTTTAATGAGGCAGATTAATCTATACTAGGCAGTGAAAGAGAAATGGACCTAGAAAGAAGTGAATTAGCTCCATTCTCCTTTACATATTTTAGAGTCCTATGAATTCAAGTGCAATAAAGGAAATTTCTTCTTTGGCATCCCAGGACAGCCCTTAAAGGAAATGTGCTGGAGACTTGGCAAAAAATGGCTGTCGGACAATTGTAGTATTCAAAATACAGATGACATGGAGGCAGATGAGGAAAAAGATTAATAGCTTCCGGAAGCCTGCCAAGATAAGGCTAGCCAACATTGCAATATATTGAGTAAAGTATTGTAGGAAATTAAAAATTTCCTCACACTCTGTTACACCCTGACTGATGCTGCAAGTTAAGGCTTAACAAAAAATGCTCTATCCAAGTGGCATTTACATGTTCATACTAAAACAAATGACATTTCACTGCTGCCATTTCATATGCAGCTACCTCAGTTGACCATTTGATCAAGGTACCCACGATAAAAACCTATATCCTATATTTGAGTTGTTTGCTGAACCACTAACCTGTATGTTGAATGGCCGTTTATACACACACCAGCGGCTCAACAGATTGACAACTTGATTTGATCCATCTTTGCATTCTTTAAGCATCTGACAATTCTGTATTTTGGCAAAGGAATGTTTAACAGGGTGGAATGGACCCAAAACAGAGAGGTCTTCCCTCAGTTCAGACTCTTGGGTTGTGAGCAGACCAGGTTGGATACAGTAGCAGAGAACATAACAGAAGGTGGTAATGGTGAAGCTGAAGAATTCTGAGAAAATCAGGGCTTGTACCACCTTCTCCTTGGTAACAATCAGCCATTACTTATTCACGCATCCAACCATAGAAGTTTCTGTGATTGGAGACAGCTGTCCAGTTCATTCTGTCTCAGATGGCTTTTGGCTAGATTAATTCCTACCTCCCCACTTCCTCACTTGTTTGAAAAAAGAATCCATATTAGGAATGCATTGTAAAAATTATAACTGCACATCTAAAATCCTGGCAGCAAAAATTCTTGGTCAGCACCCTCCAAAAATATCTAAATGTGGAGCACTAAGTCTGTGGCCGGAATTTTATGATCCCACCCACCATGAGAATCGGAGTGGGCGAGCGGCAGACAATGGAAAGGTCCGTTGACCTTGGGCAGAACTTTATGGTCTCAGGACGAGCGAGGCCGTAAAATTCCACTCTGCATCCTTTATATTTTTTAATAAAATAAAGAGAGATATGCTCATTGCTATCTCTAAAACTTTCAAACTGCTTGCAGACCTAAAATAGCTGAAGCTTTGTCCGTCTGTAACCCCAAACAAAAGAAGCTACCTGGCAGTATCGGAGAAATTCGTACCTCGTTATCTCTGAAGACCCGCAAACAACCTTCCCTGTTATCTGCACAGGCCAAATTTAAAGTCAGCTAGCTATAGAAAGGCATTTCCATTTCATAACTCACGCTGGCCAACAGTAGTCCGTTCACCTGCTAAGGCAAAGAGCCCCACAACCTTCTTTAGAATTCTTAATGGTTTAGACATTTAACAATCTCGGGGTTTCAGATGAGTGATACACATCCCTTGTCAAAGACAGTGCGGGAAGATGGTAGTTACGTGACATGGACCTCTGGCTTGTGGAACCAGTAATATTGCCTTGCTAAACTGTAAAGTCTCAGTCTGCTTTTTTACCATCTAACTAGCAGTCTCACAGAGAAGGATCTCTGGCCTAGGTTAGACATCTCACACCCGCCCCCCCCCCCCGCCACCCCATCTGTGCTGCTTCTGTTGAAAATTCTATAACATTGCCTACAAGACTGATTCATCTCTGCGTGCCTATCTCAATGTGTGAAGTCAACATTACTGGAAAAAGTGAATTATACAGCATCGGTTTCCAACCCACCAACCTCCATAAAGGACCTCACTGGACTCTACACTGGGGCGGCACGGTAGCACAGTGGTTAGCACCGCTGCTTCACAGCTCCAGGGACCTGGGTTCGACTCCTGGCTTGGGTCACTGTCTGTGTGGAGTTTGCACATTCTCCTCGTGTCTGTGTGGGTTTCCTCCGGGTGCTCCGGTTTCCTCCCACAGTCCAAAGATGTGCGGGTTAGGTTGATTGGCCATGCTAAAAATTGCCCCTTAATGTCCCAGGATGCGTAGGTTAGAGGGATTAGCGGGTAAATATGTAGGGGTAGGGCCTGGGTGGGATTGTGGTCGGTGCAGACTCGATGGGCCAAATGGCCTCTTTCTGCACTGTAGGATTTCTAATTCTAATACTTCTGGAACCCCTGTGAAGCAACATTTCTTTTTTCTATGGTCTCCACGATGTAAATATTATTTTCTCTATCCCTCATTTACTGTATAAATGCAAAGCAGACAACTTGACCCAACTTGCGTACTTTGAGTTTGTGCAAATAAACTAACTCTTTGAGTCCACCCTATCTCAGGTTTACTGCGGGGTTATTGCTAAAAAAATTAGATCACACCAAAACTGAGGGGTTGGAAGTACACTACCATTCAAAGGGAAGCAAATCAAAAACACCTTTCTATTTATAGATGTGTGGTGAGAGAAGAAATCAGTGCTAATTAAATTAACACCTTCTGTGGTTACATGAAAAAAGTGGCATTAGAATCAACACTATAAACTACCAATAAAATATACTTTTCAACATTGTTCTTCAAAATCAATGTGTCTTCCCAAAAATGCTGATTTTCCGACAGTTTCTACTTTAAACAACAAAGCTCAAGTCGCAGCATGTTCTAGATGAAATCTTGGAAATTTCATCTCAGCTAATTTTGAATATCTTAAAAATATAATATTAGAAAAATGTTTTCAACAAGTACTCATAAATTCCAAGTTTGCAAAGAGTACAGGATGGAAAGCCTTGCACTTATAACTCACACACACTGGCAGCTATTCAACCATGACATCCATACCACCCAAACATATTTCTGGACACTCACTGACAGACTTCCCTCTTTCATGGAGCAGAAGATGGTGCATAAAGGCAGCAGAAAAGTCCTGCAGGTAAACTCACTTTCATATTTAAATCCTCATAGAAACGAGTGTGCTGAGGCTGTGGCCACCGTGGGATTAGAGGGATCAATGATGGCGGTCTCTGATCCACCTCTTTGCATCCCACTTTTCTCTCATCCCATAGAGTACATGAAAGAGATAGAGAATCTGGTGAAATGATGCGATAACAATAATCTCTCCCTCAATGTCAGTAAAACAAAGGAGGATATGCCCCTGCCTACGTCAACAGGGATGAAGGGGAAATGGTTGAGAGCTTCAAGTTTCTAGATATTCAAATCACCAACAATTTGTCCTGGTCCCTCCACACCGACACCGAAAGCCCACCAACGCCTTTACCTTCTGAGAAGGCTAAGGAAATTCGGCATGCCCACTACGACTCTCGCCAATTTTTACAGATGCACCATAGATAGCATTCTTTCCGGATATATCATAGGTCGGTATGGCTCTGACCAAGACCGCAAGAAACTACAAAGGGTCGTGAACGTTGCCCTTTCTGTATCTGCAACACTATATTCTGCACCCTATCCTTTCCTTCTCTGCTATGTATCCCATGAACGGTATGTTTTGTCTGTATAGCGTGCATGAAACAATACTTTTCACTGTATCCCAATACATGTTACAATAATAAATCAAATGTCATCTTTCTTACAAGCATGCATTTCTTACACTGTCCTAGCCCCATTCCATAACCCAAGCATTGCCCCTTTTTTCATTTCAAATAGCCAGGAACAGGAGCCATCCCAGTCAGAGAATGAAAACATTTAGAAGATTCAGTCATTCGATCTTACACTTATAGCCACCAGTTCAGAGTTTGACACCTCGCATGGTTTGGAGAATAGGATTGAGAAGGGAACTGCACGTGAGGGGCTCAGAACCAGGGCGGAGAGAAAGAATAGCACAAGTGTTAGCTCACCAGAGGGTGATGTCTCATACTAGTTCTGCCGCAGAAAACTCAAATGAGGGCATCAATGGCTTCAGAAGTAGCTGATGCCTCTCAAGTAGAATTGCTTAATTTATTCAGAGTATAACTTAGAGATGCAAAACTCTGATGAATCACTAATTTCAATTTGTCAAACAAACAAGAACAAATTTGAGATGCAGTACCACAATTGCATATTTTGAATTTCTATTGTTTCCTACAAATCTTTTCTTTTGATTGCTGCTGCAACTGGCATTGTTAGTTCGAACACTTACTTTTAATATGTTTGTTGTTAATTCTTGGAGTGAAAGCCAGGTATCATATTTAGGGGTTTTGTCAGTTTTTTTCATCATGGAAAAAGTATAAGGCATTATATGCAGGGAGTGTGCTTTAAAATGAAGGAAAAGTCTACAGCTTTAGAAAATTTATAAGCTACAGCAGTGAAACCTATAAATTCCTCTGAGTGGCAATTAGTTGCCGGTTGCCACTCCCCACCAACTTATCTGCGCTTAAATTGTAAAGTGCCTGCCCCACCTGACCTTCCTGACTCAGGCTGAGTGAAACTCAAGAAGCAAAGCACATCTACAGCTCCAGTGGCAAAGTGCAAAAGGAGCGCAGCGAAGAAGGTGACAGCCCCTTTTTATGAACTAGCAGGTGTGTTTAAAGTCCCAGTGAAAGGGAAATGGTAAGTTTCTACGATAAGTGAATGGGATGTGGGGGTTCGGACATCTAGGTGCAAGTGGGGAGTTGAACATTGATAGAGTGGGGGTTCGGACATCATGGTGGGGGGGTGGGAAAAACGGACAATGTGAGAGGTGGATGCAGGTGATGGCACGGGCAGGTGTTGTGGGGGGGGGGGTTCAGGCACTAGTGTGACGTCAGGCCTAGTTGGGTTGGGTTGAGGGTAGGGGGAGAGGGGGAAGGGGGAGTGGGGAATCACATATAGCTGAGGGGATAAGGAGTTGGGTGGGGGGGGGGGGGGGGAGGCGGGGTGTCCCACACAGGGATCAGTCTGGGTCTTTAAAATAGTCAGTCCGTAGGAAGTGTTTTTTTCCTTCTGATTCTTCCATCCAAAGTTAGCAATTTAAATCACTTTGTTGGATTGTGATTGCCCTTCTGGACAATTGCTGGTTAAACCCTTACCTGGGAACATCCAAGAGTGATTCCCCAACACATCTTTGGAGTACCTCCAAAATCTGACACTGGAGAGCCTGGATGTCACAGGTCAGAGACACGTCTGATATGTTAATGAGTCAACTATTCTTATGGTTATCTGCAATGGCCGAGGGCATTAAGCAATTTGCTATCTCTGCTTCAATGGCTTGATGAAACAGCCACATTTAATAAGGTGGGTATAACTCTATTCATGCAAGTCCGATTAAGGTGGCACCTGAGAATATCCTTTTAAAAAAGTAGACAGTTCAGTTGTAAGACCTAATGACAACTCCCAGAATATTCAAGAGTATCATAGTAATGACACACTGGGACAGTCACATTTTACACAGCTTGAAATTGTAAGATGTCCCATTTTTTGCAGTTATAAACTGTCCAAAAAGAAAGATAATACCAAAGATATGTCAGCCCACAAAAGGGAGTGCATGTTTTATTATTTTTTTCTGGTTTTTCTGAAGAAAAACAGATTGGCTGAAAAAAGTTGGATTTGCTTTAACTGTTACGGGAGAAACAAATGAGAAGGTGAGCGCATGAGATTCAATAACCAGTTCAGTTCACAAGGGGGATTCCATTGTTATAGTCCTGGGTTGGGTTATGTTATTGTATAATTAGACATTTGGTAACAATGACACACTTCTGACTGTAAAATGCTTCCAATATTTAAAGTAGCCTGCATTGTTATATAATTATGTTTACAAGAGATTATCTAAGGCAGGCTTGGAACATATAATACTGAGCACAACATGGTCAATTGCAGACAAGTGCTTTTTCTATCCTATTGAATTTGTCTTAACTCCAAGCCAGTTGAACTTTGAAACAGTGTTGAAATCATACACCTTAGTCTATTTAGCTAGTTAAGAATAGTACACCAATTTAACAACGTTATCTGCATTCTAGTTCTTCATGCTGACCTGCTGTTCTCAAGTCCCTGATATAATCCATTAATGCCAAATCAAAATTTTGAATCTTGAATCCATTTATGAAACCAGCACCAAAAATAATACAACTACCTGATTAATTTTCAGAAACTCATCTAATATCATACACTTGTTGAAACCAAGGCTCAAGCAGACACTTGGAATTATATAGTCAATAAAGTAAAATTCATAAATAGTGCTCATTTTGCTGTCACAACAAATGTCACCAGTTTCAGTAAAGAAGCTAAACAAATTGAAAGGCTGATAAAACAGTTAGATTTGAGTAGCATTATAAACAGAGCTAAGCATTCTCACAACTAAGGGATCAGATCAAAGCTCTGCTTCCATGTTCAGTCATGTTCGGGGCGGCACAGTAGCACAGTGATTAGCACTGCTGCTTCACAGCGCCAGGGACCCGACTTCGATTCCCAGCTTGGGTCACTGTCTGTGTGGAGTTTACACATCCTTCCTGTGTCTGCGTGGGTTTCCTCTGGGTGCTCCGGTTTCCTCCCACATTCTGAAAGATGTGCTGGTTAGGTGCATTGACCTGAACAGGTGCCGGACTGTGGTGACAAGGGAAATTTCACAGTAACTTCATGTAAGCCTTCCTTGTGACTAATAAATAAACTTTTTTTAAAAACCGTACTTTGAATGGTGATGGCTAATTAAACAACTAACCAGAGGAAGGAGACTCCAAAAACATCCATCCCATCCTCAATGATGGCGGAGCCTAACAGGTTAGTACAAAAGACAAAGACTGAAGCATTTGCTTTGCTTTCAGCCACAAGTGCTGAGAAGTGCTGAGGAGATGATCTACCTCTATCATTGACAGATAAATAAATCTAGGTCTGCACTAGATCAACCAAACTGCAGATGCCAAATGACTGCACATTTTGCATTTCTTTTAACGATAAAATTTAAGTACAAATGCCAAGATATAAAGTTGCATAGTAATCACATAGAAATTAATTTCTTGATAAATTTGCAGCAATCTGATCAGTGACGATATTTTCACCAGCACTATTACGGAGTACTCTGGCAGTTCTGCAATGACAATAAAAGCTGATTGTAGCACAAGACGTTCATCTCAAAAATCACATACAACCCTCATTTTATTTTTAAATAATTGATATAGTGGAACAATTCTGAAGGCAAATTCAGAATTCAATTTTTATAGATGGAATCATTCTCTCCAACCAGTAGCAGCAAATGTGTGCCCATTTTGGTCTCTATGGGGGCAGACAATACAGAGGGAGCTGAAAAATCAGTTTCCCAATGACAGGGAATGACAGTGGGAACTTGCAGTCCAAACCTTCATGACAAGGTAATGACACGTTGCCATTCCCATCAAAGGACATCCTAAATGGGGATGTGCAGGTAGAAAACAGGAGCACAGAGGTTAAGGTGCAGAAAGTGGTGTCTGTGAAATCCATTGATGAATCCTGGTTGGCAAAATGAGGAATTGTGAAGGCATTAAGCATGACTCCTTATTGGATGGCAGGGGAAGTTCAGCCTTGCCATCTCCACATTCAGGTTCTCAATCCTCCCAGGCCAGCTCAGAAGCTTGCTCTTCAAAGAATATGAAAGGCCAGAGATGAGACATTTGTCTTCTCTCTCACACACCTATTGAGTATTTTGTCCTGCATAAGGAGGTAAGATGTAAATGCGCCTGCATGTTTCCAATCTTCACCACCAAACCACTTCAAACATGTGCCATATGAAAGATGCAAAGCAGCTAATCCACAAGATTTCTTCTGCAGCACCCTTCAGCGAGAAAGACAAGGCCAGCAGAGGCATAGCAACATCAGCAAATATTATTGCCTCCATGCCAACAGCCTCCCCTAAACTTTGAGCTCACAATGTGGCAGAGTCAGAGATCCACAGTTGCTTCTCTACCTAAAGACTGCATGGACTGCAGTGGGGCAATGAGGCATCACCACAGCACATTGAGACTCATTTTTGTGCATAGGCAATGCAGATGGTGGCTTTGCCATTGAGGTACTGAACTGATCAGTTCCCATTCAGTGAGGTGAGTACAGGGAGCAGAAGGTTCACTTTTGATTTGATTTATTATTGCCACATGTATTGATATACAGTGAAAAGCATTGTTTCTTGTGCTATACAGACAAGGCAAACTGTTCATAGAGTACATAGGGAAGAAGGAAGGGAGAGGGTGCAGAATGTAGTGCTGCAGTCATAGCTAGGGTGTAGAGAAAGATCAACTTAATATTACCCTGGCGGCGCAAGTGAGGTGATTTATTCTTTTCCTACATTGCAGAGCAGTCCTCCTGTAAGTTGGCACTTACCATGCTGGCAACTGCCTCCCGTGTAGGGATGGTGAGATGGGTAGGCTTCGTCCTCTCATTCCTCGGATAAAGGACATTGCTCCTTTCCTTTACTACATTCAGCAGTATTTTCAGTGATGCATCACTGAATTTGGGAACCTGTGTTTCTTAGCTTCTGCGTGCCGTGTCCTAGTCCGTAGTAAAGGGCGTGATAACAATAGCTACCTAGCCACGTTTTAAATATGGCACCCAGATATAATGGTAGAGCACATGAATTTTTGCCCACCTCACCATGAATCATAGAAACCCTACAGTGCAGAAAGAGGCCATCTGGCCCATCGAGTCTGCACCGACCACAATCCCACCCAGGCCCTACCCCATATCCCTACACATTTACCCACTAATCCCTCTAACCTACATATCTCAGGACACTAAGGGGCAATTTTAGCATGGCCAATCAACCTAACCCGCATATCTTTGGACTGTGGGAGGAAACTGGAGCACCCGGAGGAAACCCACGCAGACACGAGGAGAATGTGCAAACTCCACACAGACAGTGACCCAAGCCGGGAATCGAACCCAGGTCCCTGGAGCTGTGAAGCAGCAGTGCTAACCACTGTGCTACCGTGCCGCTCACTGCTAACCACTGTGCTACCGTGCCGCTCACTGCTACCGTGCCACCCACATGAAAACATAAGGAAAAGCCCAGATGCATAATTAATAAGTCCAGCATCACACATTTTGGCACAATTCCCCGATGGGTTCCGAAGTGGTAACTACTCTCACTTCCCACCCCTACTGTGGAACTTTAGCCAGGTTCTGCCCTATAATCTGGTTAATCTTTATTATTACAATTCATTCGTTTCTAAACTTTTTAGTCATTAAACCCTAAACATTCATTATTTTCTCTACATAATCCACAAAGTCACACGCTACCCTCACTTGAATCTTCAAATCCAACATCAGGTGCATACAGTTACAGCATTCGTGTAGGTTTAGCCATGTTGCTTGGGACTCTTCTGCCCTAAAGATTACCTAATTGGGCCAAACCTTGTTTGAATCTGTAGAAACTTCATTTAAATATTAAGAGCAGAAAGAGCCTTTCATCCAATCAACTTTTGCTAGACTTAAAGACATAGAGAATCATAGAAGCCCTACAGTGCAGAAGGAGGCCATTCAGCCCATCGAGCCTGCACTGACTCTTCAACAACAATTCCGCCCAGGCCCTATCCCCATACCCCCATGTATTTACCCCACTAATCCTCCTAACCTACTCATCTTGGGACACTAAGGGACAATTTAGCATGGCCAATCAACTAACCCACACATCTTTGGACTGTGGGAGGAAACCAAAGCACCGAGAGGAATCCCATTCAGACACAGTGAGAACTTGCAAACTCCACACAGTCACCCAAGGCTGTAGCACAGGGGCGGCACGGTAGCACAGTGGTTAGCACTGTTGCTTCACAGCTCCAGGGACCTGGGTTTGATTCCCGGCTTGGGTCACTGTCTGTGTGGAGTTTGCACATTCTCCTCGTGTCTGCGTGGGTTTCCTCCGGGTGCTCCGGTTTCCTCCCACAGTCCAAAGATGTGCAGGTTAGGTTGATTGGCCATGCTAAAATTGCCCCTTAGTGTCCGGAGATGTGCAGGTTAGAGGGATTAGCGGGTAAACGCATAGGGATATGGGGGTAGGGCCTGGGTGGGATTGTGGTCGGTGCAGACTCGATGGGCCGAATGGCCTGTTTCTGCACTGTAGGGTTTCTATGTTTCTAAGGCCGGAATTGAGCCTAGGTTCCTCGTGCTGTGAGGCAGCAGTGCTAACCACCATGCTGCTGATAAAATTACATATATTTTTTAATTTATTCATTCTCAGGATATGCCTTTGTTGTGTCCCAATCTGATGCCTAGGAGCAAGTGAAATGGTTCATCCAGTATTATTCCAATTTTGCTTTATTGCAACACATTGATACAATTGAGTCATTCATAGATGGTAGTATTTGAACTCACTTCTCTAGACTATTAGTTCAGGCATCTGCATTTTTGAATTTCTTCATTCACAGGACATGTTTCCTACTTGCTTGCTCAGTATTTATTGGCCATACAGAATTGATCTCAGGGTGGTGACGAGCTGATTTCTTGAACTGCTGTCGTCTGAGCGGTGGAAGCACTCCCACAGTGTTAGATAGAGAGCTCTAGGATTAGCCAACAACAATGAAGGAATAGTAATATATTTCCAAGTCAGGATGGTATGCAACTTGGAGGTGGAGGATTTCCAAGCACCTGCTGTCATAGAGTCATAGGCCAGAATTTTACCATCCCGCCCGCCACAGGAATCGGAGTGGACGAGGGGCAGACCGTGGAAAGGTCCATTGACCTCAGGCAGGATTTTACGGTTTTGGGACGAGCAAGGCTGTAAAACCCTGCACAGAGAGTTTTAAAGCACAGAAAGAGGCCCTTCAGCCCATCGTGAACCCATCAGCCATCTAGCAACTATCTATTCTAATTTCATTTTCCAGCTTTTGATCTGTAGCCTTGTATGCTATGGCAAGTGCTCATCTAAATGCTTCTAAAATTTTGTGAGGGTCCACACCTCTACCCCCTTTCAGGCAGTGAGTCCCAGATTCTCACTACCCTCTGGGTGAAAAAGATTTTCCTCAAATCCTCTAAATCTCCTGCCCCTTGCCCTAAATCTTGTCCCTCCTTACCTTAAATCTGAGGTTACAGGCTTGGGAGTGACTGTCAAAGAAGACCTGGCGAGTTGCTGCAGTGCATTTTGTAGATGGTGTAAACTGCAGTTATGTTGTATTGTTGTGGAAAAAATGAAAGGCTAAGATGGTAGCGGTAAATGGGATGTTGATCAAGCAGACTACTTTATCTGACAGTGTGTGTGCTGTTGGAGCTGCACACAAACAGGCAAGTGGAAATCAATGATCCAGTAATATTTCCATTGCACTCCCCTACCCCTATCTATCTAATTCTGCATACATTTTTCTAATGGCTTCTTCACGAAACATTTTGTTACAATCAGTTTTTGCATCCCTCGCAAATTAAGCTTATTAAGACAAGAAAGGTTATCACTCATTACAAACTCATTTATTTCAATGTGAAAAAAATCAACTTTTTTGACCTTAATTTAACTTGAGTCATTCTATATTGAGTGCAATTCTTTCAGCAACTAAATCCAATTTATTAACTGAAGTGAACAAAAGCACTAGCAATATTAAAATATATGAAGACTGTTTTTGCTGGTTGCATAATCAGTACAAATTTAACATATGCAAGGCATGTTTCCAAATATTTTATATTTACTATAACAATAGCTTATTATTAATCTTAGATCATTACTTACCCAACTCATTAATTAAACTTCTTGCTTTGGAAACAAATGGACCAACTTCACTCGGTTGCATTTTTGCTCTTTCTTTCAAATCAGCACCTGAAATAAATGAATCTCATCAATACGGACAACAACTTAATTTGAACAGCAGTCACTTAGTTTCACAAAATGACTGCAAAAACGCTTGCAAATCTAAGATATCACAATTGATTCTCCGTAAATATGACAGTGTACAATCTGCATCTAGAAGCATAAAAGTAAGTACAACATGATGCATACATCAACAAGAACCAATATTTTAAATATCTGAGCCACAATCTGCAATCTGCCATCCATTAAAATTAAAGTTGTGGAAGACCGTCAGTAGAAAATCCAAGCCAGAATCTGCAACCAAAAACAAAATATTTGATAGACCCAATTAGGGAATAAAGCAAGGAAAATGTAAATTTGTGCAAAGCATTGCTCATTTTATCTGGAGGTATTATTTACCAAACATATTGAAGATATTCTAATCAGTGACAAAAGCTAGAATATTTATAACCATAGAATTATAGAATCATAGAAATCTACAACACAGAAGGATATCATACAGCCCCTTGTGTCAGTGCTGGCTGAAAAAGTGTTATCCAATTTAATACCACTTACCAGCCCTTGGGCCATAGTCATGTATTTTAAGGCACTTCAAGTGCATATCCAAGTAAATGCGATGAGAGTTTCTGCCTATTCCACCCTTTCAGACAAGTTCCAGAACCCTACCGTTCTTGCAATAAAGATATTTCTTAACTGCCCACTTTTCCATCTACTAATTATTTTAATTCCACGCTCTCTGGTTATTAACCTCTGCTAAGGGAAATAACGTATTTTGTACCACTTCATCGAGGCAACTCATACACAATTAAATTTCCCTTCAGTCTCTTCTGTTCTAAACAACCGCAGCCTATCTTTCTTCATAGCTAAAATTCTTCAGTCCTGACAACATCCTCATTAAACTCCTCTATCCAGTGTCTAGTGCAATCACATCCTTCATGCAATATGGTTATCTGAACTGTCTTCAGTACTTTCATTGTGGCCTAAATAGTATTTTATACAGACCACACTTTAAAAATACTTGACTGGTTGAAATACTTGAGACTTCCACTGCTTGTGAAAAACACTAGATAAATGCAATTTTTCCCCCTTTTTATGAGGATAACCTCCCTCCCTCTTAGTATTTTATGCCTCCGCCAATAAAGGAAAGTATCCCTAATGCCTTCCTAACCACCTTAAAGCTGGAATTTTCCAGCCGTTCCCGCCTGAGGGATCTTCTAGTCCTGCCGATGGCAAACTGTCGCCACAGGTTTCCCATCAGCGGGGTGGGGGGGAACGACTGCCAACAACTGGAAACCCCATTGACAGTGGAGGACCAGAAATCTCACTGCCAGCCAATGGCAGGTCACCTCTGCTGCTGTGAAACATGCCTAGGGAGGTGTGGGGGTTGCAGAGAATAAAATCCGGCCCCATCTGTCTTTTCAGTTATCTTCAGGAAGCTGTGGATATACAAGCCAAGTTCTCCCTGCTCATCCTGGCTTCCCAACTGTTCACCATCCTGGTCACCCCATATTCCCTTGTCTTGCTTGCCCTCACAAGTATTTAATCTCACACATCTGTGGATGAATTTCATTTGCCACTTTTCTTCCCACCTGAAAAGTCCTCGATATCTTCCCACAATCGAAATCTTTCTTCCTCACTATCAACCTCACGTTCAATATTGGTATTATCTGTAAACTTCTTAATCAGCACATCCCCCACACTTAAATCTAAATCACTGATCTGTACGATAAGAGCAAAAGAGACCTAGTACTGAGTCCTGCAGAATTCCACAGGAAACAGTCTTCCACTAAAGCACCTGTCACCCATTCTTCTTTGTTTTCTGCCACAGAGTCAATTTTGGATCCAAATTTCCACTTTCTCTTGGATCCCATGGAATTTTAATTTTTCTGACTCATCTCAGGGAGACAGTGGCGTAGTGGTAATGACATTGGATTAGTAATCCACAGATCCAGACTAATGTTCTGGGTCATGGATTCAAACCTCACCATTTCCAGGGACACCCTCGATCCCATAGGATTTTTTTTTAAAGCATAGTACCTCGTCATAAACCTTGTTAAAATCCACATAGAATACATCAAATGCACTACCTTCAATATGTATTTTGAGGCAGGAATGAGGAGGGTCAATCAAGTTAGCCAAACATGCCAAAACACAATAAATCCTTGCTCATTAATTTGTGCACTTCTAAATGATAACAAATATATAAGATTTTTCAATAATTTTTCAACCACTTAAGCTGGATTGACTGCTTATTATTACTCGGGCTATTCTTTTCTTCTATTTTAAACACTCCTATAACGTCAGCACTTCTCTCGTCCTTTGGCAACATGCCTGTAATCAGATGGGAACTGAAAAATGATGATCAGAGCCTCTACTATTTCTCCATTGCTTTTCTAACAGCCATACATTTCATCCAGTCCTGACAATTTGTCCACTTTGAAAGACTAAACCCTTTAATATTTATAGTCATTTGGTAGTACAGGACTTGAATATTTTTGAAAAGAGATTAGCGAGAATATAGCATTCATAATCACATGAAGTGTTTGAGACAAATAGTATTCACCAAAGTTTCCCAAACTTTTCCAGCC
Source organism: Mustelus asterias (assembly GCF_964213995.1). Classification (NCBI taxonomy): domain Eukaryota; kingdom Metazoa; phylum Chordata; class Chondrichthyes; order Carcharhiniformes; family Triakidae; genus Mustelus; species Mustelus asterias. The sequence continues at coordinate 58,209,306 of NC_135806.1, read as the reverse complement.
ACAGAACCCTTTTGACCTCAAAAGAATACTGAGAAACATTGTTAATATGTTGAAGAGCCCAACCACAAAAAATTGTTTTCATGCAATCGGTATAAACATACAAAAACTTCTATTTCTTGTTTGTATACGTTTACTATAATTGAAATGTTCTCTCATTAAAACACACACTCTCATCTCTCCCATACATTCACCTCTCTCTGAGGCCCCACCTCCACCCATTCGTTGCCTGAGGCAACACCGCCCCCTCTCCCTCTCGCGGGTATCCCTTCCCCCTCTCCCGGGTATCCCTCTCCCCTCCCCCTCTTGCGGGTATCTTAGCAGGGTAAATATGGAGGGTTCCAGGGATAGTGCCTGGGTGGGATTGTTGTCAGGGAGTCAGTGTAAGTTCAATGGGCTGAAAGAATCCCTGCAGTGCAGAAGGAATGATGTGGAGATGCCGGCGTTGGACTGGGGTAAACACAGTAAGAAGTTTAACAACACCAGGTTAAAGTCCAACAGGTTTATTTGGTAGCAAAAGCCACACAAGCTTTCGAGGCTCTGAGCCCCTTCTTCAGGTGAGTGGGAATTCTGTTCACAAACAGAACTTATAAGACACAGACTCAATTTACATGAATAATGGTTGGAATGCGAATACTTACAACTAATCCAGTCTTTAAGAAACAAATACACATCTTTTTAGCCTGTCTTGATGCTCTCTCCACTCCCATTGTTTTGTTTCTTAAAGACTGGATTAGTTGTAAGTATTCGCATTCCAACCATTATTCATGTAAATTGAGTCTGTGTCTTATAAGTTCTGTTTGTGAACAGAATTCCCACTCACCTGAAGAAGGGGCTCAGAGCCTCGAAAGCTTGTGTGGCTTTTGCTACCAAATAAACCTGTTGGACTTTAACCTGGTGTTGTTAAACTTCTTACTGTGCAGAAGGAAGCCAATGATTTTTCTCAATGTAGGGCAGCGGGAATGGTTCAATCAATCACTGCTTCTTTCTTTTCCCAGTAAGAGTTTTAACAACACCAGGTTAAAGTCCAACAGGTTTATTTGGTGCTACCTGGTGTTGTTAAAACTCTTACTGTGTTTACCCCAGTCCAACGCCGGCATCTCCACATCCTTCTTTTCCCATCAGTGCTTGAAATTGTAGTAATGTCTAGAATTGATCATGCTATTTTTTAAAAAACCACAATGCATCAACAGTTCTATTCAGTCATAAGCTTACAACTTTCAGCTTAAAGAGAGCTTCCAAGCTATATTTTTCCTAATTTCTCTTAAAACCAATTTTAATGTTGAGCAACAATCAGATCTCTTAATCTTTTCTGCTCCGATGAAAAGTCTTTCCACATAACTAACACACCTACTGTGCAGTTATATTAAGCTTGTGCAAATGTTATTTTTAGTGAATAGAATTTCCATTTAGTTTGTAAAGCAACATAGGGGTAGTTGAATTTTCTTTTTACCGTGCCATAACAAAATGAAGGTGATTTTCAGCCTGCGTTAGCCATCTGGAAAAAGTCGAAAAACATGAATCTTGAGAGCGAAATCACGATTTTCAACCCACCTCGCTGGTGGAGTAAAATGAAAAACGCCATTGGCCCCAAGCATTGAGCTCCAATGCTCAAAGTAACATCAACATTACAGAGATCACACTAATGTGCAACCCAAGACAAGGCATGATGGTGAAGTCTCTCATCACTCACCCCACTCAAGGTTATGATTGGGGGCACCATTGAGGTCAGAAGACTGGTCCATTGCATGCACCTAATTGTCCCATCACCTCACGCCTAGGTTGGGGGAGGTGGGGACAGAACTCCTCCGAGACAGGAGATACTCCCTGAGGAGATAGCTGATGAGACCAGTGCACAGTCCACAAGCAATAGAGCACTTGAGTGTTAACAGGGGTTTGCAGAAAGGATGAGACATGAAGGAATAGGGCCTATAAAAGGTGAAGGCGGGAAAATCTGTATGGAACCCGTAGAAATGGTAGAGGTGCTTAATGAGTATTTTGCCTCGGTTTTCACAGAGGAGAAGGACCTGGGTGGATGTACTGCGGGCTTGCGGTGGACTGAAAAGATTGAGTATTGTTGCTGGAATCTTTGAATGGCATCAAGATAGATAAGTCGCCGGTTCCGGATGGGATGTACCCCAGGTAACTGTGGGAGGCGAGGGAAGCAATTGCAGAACCTCTAGCGATGATCTTTGCGTCATCGATGGAGGGGGGGGGGGGGAGGTGCCAGAGGATTGGAGGATTGCGGATATGGTTCCTATTTTCAAGAAGTGGAATAGGGATAGCCCAGGAAATTACTGACCGGTGAGTCTAACCTCAGTGGTTGGTAAGCTGATGGAGTAGATCCTGAGGGACAAGATTTATGAGCATTTAGAGAGGTTTAGTATGCTCAAGAATACTCAGCATGGCTTTGTCAAAGGCAGATCGTGCCTTACGAGCCTGGAGGAGTTCTTCGAAAATGTGACTAAACACATTGACGAAGGGAAAGCGGTAGATGTGGTTTATATGGATTTTAGCAAGGCGTTCGATAAGGTTCCCCCATGCAAGGCTTCGAGAAAAAGTGAGAGGGCATGGGATCCAAGGGGCTGCTGCCCTGTAGATCCAGAACTGGCTTGCCCAAAGGAGGCATAGAGTGGGTATAGATGGGTCTTTTTCTAAATGGAGGTCGGTCACCAGAGGGGTGCCCCAAGGATCTGTTCTGGGACCTTTGCTGTTTGTCATTTTCATAAATGACCTGGATGACGAAGTGGAGGGATGGGTTGGTAAGTTTGCCGACGACACGAAGGTTGGTGGGGTTGTGGATAGTCTGGAGGGATGTCAGAAGTTACAGAGGGACATAGATAGGATGCAAGACTGGGCGGAGAAGTGGCAGATAGACTTCAACCCAGATAAATGCGTAGTGGTCCATTTTGGCAGGTCAAATGGGATGAAGGAGTACAATATAAAGGGAAAGACTCTTAGTACTGTAGAGGATCAGAAGGACCTTGGAGTCCGGGTCCACAGGACTCGAAAATCGGCCCCGCAGGTGGAGGAGGTGGTTAAGAAGGCGTATGGTGTGCTGACCTTTATCAATCGAGGGATTGAGTTTAGGAGTCCGGGGATAATGATGCAGCTATATAAGACCCTCGTCAGACCCCACTTGGAGTACTGTGCTCAGTTCTGGTCGCCTCATTACAGGAAGGATGTGGAAAAGATTGAAAGGGTGCAGAGGAGATTTACAAGGATGTTGCCTGGATTGAGTGGCATGCCTTATGAGGATAGGCTGAGGGAGCTCGGTCTTTTCTCCTTGGAGAGACGTAGGATGAGAGGAGACCTAATAGAGGTATATAAGATGTTGAGTGGCATAGATCGGGTGGACTCTCAGAGGTTTTTTCCCAGGGTGGAAATGGCTGCTATGAGAGGACACAGGTTTAAGGTGCTGGGGGGTAGGTACAGGGGAAATGTTAGGGGTAAGTTTTTCACACAGAGGGTGGTGGGCGAGTGGAATCGGCTGCCGACAGTGGTGGTGGAGGCAAACTCAATAGGGTCTTTTAAGAGACTCCTGGATGAGTACATGGGACTTAATAGGATGAAGGGTTATAGGTAGGCCTAAAAGGTAGGGATATGTTCGGCACAACTTGTGGGGCTCAAGGGCCTGTTTTGTGCTGTAGTTTTTCTATGTTTCTATGTTTCTAACATGGTGCCATGAAATTCCCACCTGGTGGCAGGGTGGTTAGCACTGGTGCCCCACAGTGCCAGGGACCCGGGTTCAATTCCGACCTCAGGTCACTGTCTACGTGGAGTTTGCACATTCTCCCCGTGTCTGCGTGGGTTTCCTCCGGGTGCTCGGTTTCCTCCCACAGTGCTTGTTAGGTTGATTGGCCATGCTAAATTGACCCTCGTGTCAGGGAGATTAGTAGGGTAAACATGTGGGGTTACGGGAATATGGCTTGGGTGGGATTGTGGTCGGTGCAGACTCGATGAGCGGAATGGCCTCCTTCTGCACTATAGGATTCTATGATTCTATGAAATGACAGCGTGGAGGATTTGAAAGTAAACAAAGTGATGTTTAATACAAGAGCTATATTAAAATGGTGACTAACCTCTACTAGTGCCTAGGTTCACCCATGCCCACCAGGTGCCTATAGTTTCTTACTCTTTCTCACCTTCCCACTCCATTTAGGTGAATTCCCAGGATCCACAGCTGAGGTTCAGGCGGCCTACTGCCTTCCACGTCCTGTTGCCCGAGATGACCTTGACAGGCGTACAAGGGCTGGCATGGACCTTGAGGATCTGGACATACTTTGGGCTGCACGGGTGTTGTAGTGGCACCCTCCTTGGGGTGTATGTGTGGCTGGAGGTGTGTTACTCACAAGGAGGGAGGTGTCAGATGGGCTGGACAGCCCCAGAGTCTCCTCGGTGGAGGGCCCGAGGAGCACTTTGCTGATCCTCTCCCCTTAGGTGCCCAAGAGCCCTGTACTCCTCCAGGGGATAGAAAGGCAGCTGGAGTGAGATCCAGAAGACCCACCATCCTCTGTTGCTGACACGCATGGATTCCCACTTGTACTGCACCATGCAATTGAAGCCCTTCACCATGGAGCTCATGCCCTCAGCCATGAACGTCATGAGCTGAACCATGGAGCACACACCCCACTGCTGTGGATCTTTAATTGTGTGGAGTTCACCAGCGAGTGACCCAGAAGCCTGCCTACTTAGTGAACCCACCGAGGTATGAGTATCTGCACTGCTGGAGGGTGCAGGTGATAGCTGTGACATCTCTTCTTTGCTTCTCCTCGACACGTGCAGATCCGGGGGAGACTTCACGGAAAGGGCGTGAGACATCTCAGCTTGGGCATGACTCCGGCTGGTTATACCCGCTCCAGTGGTTGTGCTCGAGTTTATCCTACAATGAGACAGATGGGGACAGTATAGGCGGGAGTCCTGCCAGTTCAGAGAGTGATGAAGTCTGGCATGGATGGGACTTGAGTGGGGTATGTGAGGAGCACATTAGCTACTGGGGGAAACATGTGGGGGGATGGTTTGGAGGGCCGCATAATAAGTGTTGGGAACCCATGATGTGGCTGGCTGAGAGATCACCATGGAGCTGTGCTGGGTATGTGATGGGGCGCAGCGGGAGACTTGAGGAGTCAGACTTACCCTGGCTGCACGAAGGAGGTCATTCATCTTCTTGCAGCATTGTTGTCACATCCTCTTCTGTAGCAAGCTGGTATTCACTAAGACTACCACAGCCTCCCAGGCGAGGTTGGTGACCTTAGTGAATGGATATGTGTGGGAACACAGATATAGAACAACCCTCCTCTGCTCCTCACCGTCCAGGAGTTTGGTCAGGGCTCCCTCAGAGAATCTTGGCGCTGGCTTCCTGGCAGCCATTCCCCCTGTTTGAATCTGGGACAAATGCAGGGAAGTATTGAGAAGGCATTTATATGGAGCACCCCAACTGGTTACAGATATCATGTTGTCCCTGGGCGAGCGAATCAGCAGCAGGTCACCAAGAGCACAGCATGATTCACATGGGTTAAAAAAAATTGTTAAAGAGGCTCAACATTCTGGTGCTAGCGGGATTCACACTGGTTTTCTCACTGGAACCAACACTTTGAAAAAAAATAAAGTAAGATTCTGCCCAACACATTTTTTTGGTACTTATAATTATAGTGCAAAGACAATAATTAATTTTGTTGATAATTACAGGGTATGTTATAAATTCATCTCTGATTAAGTTTGCTAGTTTCATCAGCCTAATTATATAAGCTAATAGGCTTGGAGTGAATTTTGGGCAGCTCTGATGAACTCAAACCACAAGAGTGAAACCTTAGTAGGTTATGAACATCAGTAAACTCTCAAATGAATCATCACAGCCTTGCAAACAAAGACAACTATGTGTCTTTTTGTTTTTGTCTTAGTTATAATAAAGAAACTATTTCATTTACATTACAATGTGATATAAAGAAATCACCAATAAATATTCATATATTCATAGAAGGAACTAGAATAGGTGCAAAAAATTAAAATACTTAGGAAGCATTATATCTCCAGATGGAAGGGGTGACATAGAAACAAGAACAAAAATAGTAATGGGAAAGGTTGTATTTAGTAAGAGACAGTTGCTCAGCAGAAAGCTGAATAATCAACTCAAGAAGCAAGTTATAAAGATGTTGACTTGGAGTTTTGTTTTGTGCAGGTGTGAGGCTTAGACTTTACGGAAAGAGGAGACCAATTTGCCAAATAGCTATAAAATGTGGGCTTGGAAGTTAATAGAAAAGATCAGCTGCATAGAAAAAGTAATAAATGATGAAGAACTGAGGAGAGTAAAGGCAACCAGAAAAAGGCTGAGAGACTGTGCAAAACAGAACAGAACTTCAGAATAGTTCCAGAGAAGAGTCATATCAGGCTGCGATGCTAACTCTGTTTCTCCCTCCACAAATGCTGCAAGACCTGCTGAGTTCTTCCAGCACTTTGCTTTTAATTCACATGTCCAGCATGCACATTATTTTGCTTTTATCAAAATCTAAAGAGTGTTCATAAAACAATTCAACTTGTCTGTCATTACTTGTGCCTTCACCTCAATCAAATTGCATTCTTTGAACCCACTCCCTGCTGTCTCGTACAGTATTTTATATGTATCAAAAGCCACTGACTCATTATTTTATCTGTAAGAGGTCAAGTGCAGTCAGGCAGAGTGAACAGAGAAGACTGACAGCCTACACCAAAAATGTGCAAGCCAGTTTTGCCATTAGTATTTTTATATCTGTATTTATCATCACTGTAAAGCAGATCTAGGATCATTCATACGAAATCAACAAAAGTGGAAAATATAGTTCAATTAATGAATCATCATGAAATAAATAACCATATATTTAAAATGTGGAGGAAGAACAGGGTTTGTGCTTTGAAACTTTAAAGCTGTGATTACCAAAAATCAGAATCACACTGTTTCACTCACTTCTACCCAGGATTGAGAATTAAAATATAAAGTGTTCCAATGATACTGGCTCAGTAACTGTAGATCCTATAGGAATGACAGAACCAGAGCGAGTATCGTATCAGCAATTTTAATATTTTTCACTGGCAATGAACTCATGTACCAATAGTCATAGACATTGCATAGGCAATGCATTGCACCACAGAGCTTGAACTGATTCATTCCTTTCACCTCTACAACTACCATTACTTTGAAAAGTTTACAGATGAACCATGGCGTACTCACAATGTTAGTTTTGCCATTCCAAGTGTTGTATCAATCTTTACATTCAAATCTAGATTATAATAGAACAATTTGCTTTGCCAAAAACTACGTCATCAGTTCCACAATGCATGAGCAGAAAACACACCATTAAGGATATAAACAGGATTATTATGGTACAGATTGGCATGTATAGCAATATGAAGTTGAACAATTCACCTGTTAGCAGGATTGTTTTTTTCAATCTGAAATCATTTCCTTTTTTGAGAGAGAGTTGGACACAACATTAGAACTAGTGGTTATTTTCAACTTGCTCAAGTCTGCCTCCTACCACTACAGATATTGCTTATTGCAACTGGTTGCTTATAAATTAATTTAATTTAGTTTATACTTTTTACAACCTGCTACCCTATATGATGAAGTGCAGTGCTAAATTCCACTACATTTTGTTAAACAGTGTTTTATCCAATTCATTAAGTGACTCTCCATAAAATAGTGCACCCTCAGTTGATACAGTTTGATCCTTGCAGATTTAAAAGATAAGATTTAAGCACTCCAACATGTAACTGCTAACCTTCTGTAGAGCTCTTTCATAATCATTTGTTACTATTTTGATAGTTTAGGAAACAAAAAACTCATATTTCTGTAGCATAATGTAGTACAATAAACACTAAAATAAATCATCCATAACAATTTGTAAATGATAATTGGAGTAGAATAGAATGACAAACAGTTCAATACACCATGTACAGAAAAGTATTTTAAATATTCAAATTAAGAAAAATCCAACTTCTAATTTTATAATACTTAGAGTCATGGAGTCAGAGAGGTTTACAGCATGGAAAGAGGCCCTTCAGCCCAACTTGTCCATGCCACCCTTTTTTTTAAACCACTAAGCTAGTCCCAGTTGCCCACATTTGGCCCATATTCCTCGATACCCATTTTACCCATGTATCTGTCTAAACACTTTTTAAAAGACAAAATTGTACCCATCTCTCCTACTACCTCTGGCAGCTTGTTCCAGACACTCACCACCCTCTGCGTGAAAAAATTGCCCCTTTTGTATCTCTCCCCTCTCACTTTAAATCTGTGCCCTCTAATTTTAGACTCCCCTACCTTTGGAAAAGATGTTCACGATCTAGCTGATCTATGCCCCTCATTATTTTATAGACCTCTATAAGATAACTCAGCCTCCTATGCTCCAGGGAAAAAAGTCCCAGTCTATCCAGCCCCTCCTTATAACTAAAACCATCAAGTCCTGGTAGAATCCGAGTAAATCTTTTCTGCACTCTTTCTAGTTTAATAATATCCTTTCTATAATAGGGTGACCAGAATTGCACACAGTATTCCAAGTGTGGCCTTACTAATGTTTTGTACAACTTCAACAAGATGTCCCAACTCCTGTATTCAATGTTCTGACCAATGAAACCAAGCATGCCAAATGCCTTCTTCACCACTCTATTCACCTGTGACTCCACTTTCAAGGAGCTATGAACCTGTACCTCTAGATCTCTTTGTTCTATAACTCTCCCCAACACCCTACCATTAACTGAGTAAGTCCTGCCCTGATTCGACCTATCAAAATGCATCACCTCGCATTTATCTAAATTAAACTCCACCTGCCATTCGTCAGCCCACTGGCCCAATTGATCAAGATCCCATTGCAATCCAAGATAACCTTCTTCACTGTTTACTATGCTACCAATCTTGGTGTCATCTGCAAACTTACTAACCATACCTCCTAAGTTCTCTTTCAAATCATTAATATTAATGACAAATCCAGTCAAATCCATGACAAATCCAGACAGTGAATCCAGCAACGATCCCTGAGGCACACCGCTGGTCACAGGCCTCCAGTTTGAAAAACAACCCTCTACAACCACTCTCTGGCTTCTATCATCAAGCAAATTTTGTATCCATTTAGCTACCTCACCCCGGATGCCGTGAGATTTAACCTTATGCAACATGCGGTACCATGCGGTACCTTGTCAAAGACCTTGCTAAAGTCCATGTAGGCAACATCAACTGCACTGCCCTCATCTACCTTCATGCTTACCCCTTCAAAAAATTAAATCAAATTTGTGAGACATGATTTTCCACTCACAAAGCCATGCTGACTGTCCCGAATCAGTCCTTGCCTCTCTAAATGCCTGTAGATCCTGTCTCTCAGTTGGCAGCAGGTGTTTGAGAAAGATTAGTATTATACTGTATGTCTTGCACCAAGAGATGTAATGAATGTGAAAGAAGTTCTAGCATGTGGAATGAATTGTATTCGTGGACAACCATGTCTGCAATGAGCACCTACAGCTTGAGCAACTTGAGCCCAGTTGTTCAAGCTGGAGTCTGAGCCTCAGACGGTGCAGGGCATAAAGGAAGGAAAGAGTTACCTGGGCACTTTGGTCACACTTCTTAGGTTAGGTAGAACACGAGTTGATCAATGGTCAGGGATAGGATGCCACAACTGTTAGTTAGGCAGGTAATGGGACTCAGCATATACTACTGATGGAAAAGCCTCAGCCCCTGATTCTGACCAACATGTGCGAAGTGCTTGCTACCTGCATAGGTGAGAACAAGTACTGCAGGACAGACGAACAAACTGACCATGGCACCAAGATGCAGGAAGACATTCAAGTGGGTGGAGCAAAAGGTAATGCAGTAACAATAGTAGACAGTATTGTAATGGGAATAGATACTATTCTCTGCAGCTGGGACCAGGAGCTCCAAAGGTTGTGTTGCTCACTGGTGTCAGGGTGAAGGACATCTCCTCGTGGCTAGAGACAAACATGGTGTGGAAGGGGGAGGATCCTGTGGCCCACACAAGAACCAACAACATGGGTAGGACTAGGAATGATGTTAGGCTGAGAGTATTTGAGGAGTTGAGGTCCAAATTAAAATGCAGATTCTCATTAGATAAAAATCTCTGGATTGTTGCCTGAGCCACAAACCAACTAGCATAAGGTCAAGCAGTTTTGAAAATTAAATCAAAGTGTGATGTGGCAAAAAAGGATTTGGATTCACGGGGTACGAGTACCAGCAGTCAGGAAAGCGGTCCTTTGGAAGGGGCCACTTAAACCAAATTGGGACCAGTTTCTGGTGACTATAAAACTAAGTTTGTGGATAGGTCATTAAACTAACAGAAGGAGGGTTCGAGCAAAGGGAGAATTAGAAATCCAAAGGAAAAAAACAGGCTGCAGAACAGTGTATCATGGGGATAAAGACAAACAGATTAGGACAGGAAAGGACAGATAGTCTAATGATAATAGAGCATCCACGAAAAAGGTCTATGCAGGAAATAGTACAAAAAAAATTAAATTTAAGACTCTTTGCCTGAAAGCATGAAGTATTCACAATTAGAGGAATTACAGGCACAAAGAGATAAGTAGTTTAGACGTAACTGCCATTACAGAAACATGGTTACAAGGTGAGCAAGTTTGGAAAATGAATACTGTAAATTGCACAACATTTTGAGAAGATAGGTAAAATGGAAACATAGGAGGGGTAGCCCTGGTGGCAAAAGAAGACATAAGGACAATAATGAGAAGGAATCTTGGTTAAGAACAGTTTTACAGATGCACCATAGAAAGCATCTGTTCCAGAGGTATCACAGTTTGGTATGGCTCCTGCTTTGACCAAGACCGCAAGCAACTACAAAGGGTTGTGAACGCAGCTCAGTCCATCACGCAAACGAGTCTCTCATCCACTGACTCCATCTACACTTCCTGCTGCCTCGGGAAAACAGCCAGCATAATCAAGGACCCCATGCACCCTGGACATACTCGCTTCCACCTTCTTCCATCGGGAAAAAGATATAAAAGCCTGAAAAACACATACCAACTGACTCAAATGCAGCTTCTTCTCTGCTGCCATTGGACTTTTGAACTATCACATATTAAGCTGATGAAATACCATATTCTGCACCCTATCCTTTTCTTCTCTCCTATCTATGAATGGTATGTTTTGTTTGCACAGTGTGCAAGAAACAATACTTTTCACTGTATCCCAATACGTGTGTCAATAATAAATCAAATAAAAAAGATCAGGAAGTAAAATCAATGTGGGCGGAGATTCGGAATAGCACAAATCAGAAAACAGTCATGGGAGCAGTTTATAGGCCCCCTACCACTAATTATATAATAGAATAGAGCTTTAATTAATAAATTATTAAAGCCTATATAATGACAATGCAATAACCATGGGCGACTTTATCTTCTCGTCGGCTGGACCAATCAAATTGGCAAAGGTAGTCTAAAAGATGCGTTTGTAGAATGTTCTTGTGACAGCTTCCTGGAGCAACATGTTGTGGAACCAATTAGGGATAAAGTTATTTTAGATCTAGTAATGTGTAATGAGACAGGGTTAATTCAGATCCTTTTCTATGAGATTATGATCATAATGCAGTTGGATTATATATTAAGTTTGAAATCTTAACTATAAGCCCAAAACATTCAACACAAGAATTTTAAACTTACACAAAGCCAGTTACATAAGTATTCGGGGAGAGCTGGTTAAGGTTAATTGGGAAAATAGAGTAAAAGATGTGACGGTAAATAAACAATGGGAGACATTAAAGAAGCAATTCAAAATATTTAACAAAAAATACACTCCATCGAAAAACAAACATTCAGCATGAAAGATTCATCTGTGACTTACTCAGGAGGTTAAATAAATGTTAGATTAAAAAAAGGCTTATAATCATGCAAAGAATAGTAGTAAGCCTGAGGATTGGGAACATTTCGGGGACCAACAAAGGACCACCAGAAAGTTGATCAGAATGGAAAAAAACAATGAGAGTAACCAGCCAGAATATAAAAATAGATTGCAAGAACCTTCACAAGTACGTAAAAAGGAACAAAGTAGCTAAAGTAAATGTTGGTCTCTAAGAAGCAGAGACTGGAGAAATTACCATGGGAAATAAGAAATGGCAGAGACATTGAACAAATATTTTTGTCTGTGTTCACTGTAGAACATGCAAGTTACGTACCAAAAATAAAGGGCTAAAAAGAATGAGGAAATGAAGGCAATTAATATAAGCACAGAAAAAGTACTGGAGAAACTTAAGGGATTAAAATCTGACAAATCTCCAGGACCTGATGGCCTACATCCTAGTGCTCTAAAAGAGATAGCTGCAGATATAGTGGATGTGCTGACTTTGATTTTCCAAAATTCCGAGCCAACTGGAAATTAGCAAATGTAAAAGCACTCTTTAAGAAGGGAGCGAGAGTGTAAAGGGAAATACAGGTCAGATATCTTGACAGTAGGAAAGTGTTAGAATCTATTATTAAGGAAGTCTTAACAATACACTGAGAAATTCAGAGTATGTTCAAAAAAAGTCAAAAACAAAATATTGCAGGTGCTGGAAATCTGAAATAAAAACAGAAAATGCTGCAAATACACAGCCAAAATCAACATAGATTTATGAAAGGAAATCATTTTTGACAAATTTATTAGAGTTTATTGAGGATACAACTAGTAACATAGCTAATATGTTACATACTTGGATTTCCAAAAGATATTTGATTAGCTGCAACACAAAAAGTCAATACACAAAATAGGGGCTAATGGAGTTGGGAGTAATACATTAGCACAGAAAGTGGATTGGTTGACTGAGCTAAATGGGGGATTCTCAAATTGGAAGGCCGTAACTAGTGGAGTGCTGCAGGGATAACTGCTGGGGCCTCCATTATTTTACAATCTATATTACGCTCAGTCCAAGTGATTGAAATATCTAAGTTTGCTGGCGATACATTAGGAATGCAAGCTGTGAGAAGGATTTTAAAAAGGCTTCAAAGGGATATGGACAGATTAAGTGAGTGGGCAACAAGATGACAGATTAATTATAATTTTGCAAAGTGTGATGTTATTCACTTTGGTCATAAGAGAAAAGCACTTTTTTTAAAGGTGTGAAAGTTTTGATGTGCAGAGGGGCTTGGGTGTATTTGTACAGGGGATACAAAGTTAGCACGCAGGTACAGAAAGCAATTAGGAAGACAAATGGCATGTTGGCCTTTATTATAAGTGGATTGGGGTACAAGAATAAAGAAGTCTTGCTACAATTTAACAAGGGCTTTGGTGAGACCACACCCAGAATACTGTGAAAAGTTTTGGATTTCATTTTGAAGGAAACGTATACTTGCATTGGAGGCAGTACAGCCACGGTTCACTAGATTGGTCCCTGGGATGAGAGGGTTGCCCTATGATAGGATGAGTAAATTGGATGTTCACTCTCAACAGTTTAGAAGAATGAGCGTGATCTCATTGAAACATAGAAGGTTCTGAAGGGTCTTGGCCAGGTACACAGTGAGAGGTCATTTGCCCTGGCTCGAGAATCTAGAACATGGGAACACAATCTCAAAATAAAGGCACAAATATTTAGGACTGAAATGATGAGAATTTTTATCCACTCAAAAAGGTTGGAAGCCTTTGGAATTCTCTATCCCAGAGAGTTGAATATTGAATATATTAAAGCTGAAAGGGACAGATTTTTGACTTCTCAATTTGAACATAGAACAGTACAGCAGAGAACAGGCCCTTCGGCCCACGATGTTGTGCCGAGCTTTATCTGAAACCAAGATCAAGCTATCCCACTCCCTATCATCCTGGTGTGCTCCATGTGCCTATCCAATAACCGCTTAAATGTTCCTAAAGTGTCTGACTCCACGATCACTGCAGGCAGTCCATTCCACACCACAACCACTCTCTGCGTAAAGAACCTACCTCTGATATCCTTCCTATATCTCCCACCATGAACCCTATAGTTATGCCCCCTTGTAATAGCTCCATCCACCCGAGGAAATAGTCTTTGAACGTTCACTCTATCTATCCCCTTCATCATTTTATAAACCTCTATTAAGTCTCCCCTCAGCCTCCTCCGCTCCAGAGAGAACAGCCCTAGCTCCCTCAACCTTTCCTCATAAGACCTACCCTCCAAACCAGGCAGCATCCGGGTAAATCTCCTCTGCACCCTTTCCAGTGCTTCCACATCCCTCTTATAGTGAGGTGACCAGAACTGCACACAATATTCCAAATGTGGTCTCACCAAGGTCCTGTACAGTTGCAGCATAACCTCACGGCTCTTAAACTCCAACCCCCTGTTAATAAAAGCTAACACACTATAGGCCTTCTTCACAGCTCTATCCACTTGAGTGGCAACCTTCAGAGATCTGTGGATATGGACCCAAAGATCTCTCTGTTCCTCCACAGTCTTCAGAACCCTACCTTTGATCCTGTAATCCACATTTAAATTAGTCCTACCAAAATGAATCACCTCACATTTATCAGGGTTAAACTCCATTTGCCATTTTTCAGCCCAGCTTTGCATCCTATCTATGTCTCTTTGCAGCCTACAACAGCCCTCCACCTCATCCACTACTCCACCAATCTTGGTGTCATCAGCAAATTTACTGATCCACCCTTCAGCCCCCTCCTCTAAGTCATTAATAAAAATCACAAAGAGCAGAGGACCAAGCACTGATCCCTGTGGCACTCCGCTAGCAACCTACCTCCAGTCCGAAGATTTTCCATCCACCACCACCCTCTGTCTTCGATCAGATATCCCCACAGCCCCACTTCTTGCCTTCAAACAACCATGCAACCTCAAACAGACCATTGTCCGCAGCAAACTACCCAGCCTTCAGGAGAACAGTGACCATGACACCACACAACCCTGCCACAGCAACCTCTGCAAGACGTGCCGGATCATCGACACGGATGCCATCATCTCACGTGAGAACACCATCTACCAGGTACACGGTACATACTCTTGCAACTCAGCCAACGTTGTCTACCTGATACGCTGCAGGAAAGGATGTCCCGAGGCATGGTACATTGGGGAAACCATGCAGACGCTACGACAACAGATGAATGAACACCGCTCGACAATCACCAGACAAGACTGTTCTCTTCCTGTGGGGGAGCACTTCAGCAGTCACGGGCATTCAGCCTTGGATCTTCAGGTGAGCATTCTCCAAGGCAGCCTTCACGACACACGACAGCGCAGAGTGGCTGAGCAGAAACTGATAGCCAAGTTCCGCACACATGAGGACGGCCTAAACCGGGATGTTGGATTTATGTCACATTATCAGTAACCCCCACAGCTTGCCCCTGGTCTTGCATAATCTCACCAGCTGTTCTGTCTGGAGACAATACACATCTCTTTAACCTGTGTTTAATGTTCCCTCCAACCACATTATCTGTACCTTTTAAGACCTGGCTGGCTGTAGAGATTTGCATTCTAATTAGTATTCTGTAACTTGATTTCTGTGTCTGTGCACTGTTGGAGAACAGAGACCACTCCATCTGACGAAGGAGCAGCAAGCTCCGAAAGCTTATGGTATTTGCTACCAAATAAACCTGTTGGACTTTAACCTGGTGTTGTGAGACTTCTTACTGTGCTTACCCCAGTCCAACGCCGGCATCTCCACATTTCGATCAGATAGCCAGTTACCTATCCAATCGGCCAACTTTCCCTCTTTCCCACACCTCCTTACTTTCATCATAAGCCAACCATGGGGGACCTTATCAAACGCCTTACTAAAATCCATGTATATGACATCAACTGCCCTACCTTCATCAACACACTTAGTTACCTCCTCAAAAAATTCAATCAAATTTGTGAGGCACGACTTGCTCTTCACGAATCCGTGCTGACTATCCCGGATTAATCCGCATCTTTCTAAATGGTCGTAAATCCCATCCCTAAGGACCTTTTCCATCAATTTACCAACCACCAAAGTAAGACTAATCAGTCTATAATTACCAGGGTCATTTCTATTCCCTTTCTTAAACAGAGGAACAACATTCGCCACTCTCCAGTCCTCTGGCACCATCCCCGTGGACAGCGAGGACCCAAAGATCAAAGCCAAAGGCTCTGCAATCTCATCCCTTGCCTCCCAAAGAATCCTAGGATACATTTCATCAGGTCCAGGGGACTTATCGACCTTCAGTTTATTCAAAACTGCCAGTACATCCTCCCTCCGAACATCTATTTCCTCCAGCCTATTCGCCTGTAACACCTTCTCTTCCTCAGAAACATGGCCCCTCTCCTTGGTGAACACTGAAGAAAAGTATTCATTCATCACCTCGCCTATCTCTACTGACTCCATACACAAGTTCCCACTACTGTCCTTGACCGGCCCTAACCTCACCCTGGTCATTCTTTTATTCCTCACAAAAGAGTAAAAAGCCTTGGGGTTTTCCTTGATCCGACCCGCCAAGGACTTCTCATGTCCCCTCCTAGCTCTCCTCAGCCCCTTTTTCAGCTCATTCCTTGCTAACTTGTAACCCTCAATCGAGCCATCTGAACCTTGTTTCCTCATCCCTACATAAGCTTCCCTCTTCCTTTTCACAAGACATTCCACCTCTTTTGTGAACCACGGTTCCCTCACTCGGCCATTTCCTCCCTGCCTGACAGGGACATACCTATCAAGGACACCCAGTATTTGTTCCTTGAAAAAGTTCCACTTTTCATCAGTGCCTTTCCCTGACAGTTTCTGTTCCCATCTTATGCCCCCTAATTCTTGCCTAATCGCATCATAATTACCTCTCCCCCAATTGTAAGCCTTGCCCTGCCGTCCGGCCCTATCCCTCTCCATTGCAATAACAAAAGACACCGAATTGTGGTCACTATCTCCAAAGTGCTCTCCCACAACCAAATCTAACACTTGGCCCGGTTCATTTCCCAGTACCAAATCCAATGTGGCCTCACCTCTTGTCGGCCTATCCATATATTATGTCAGGAAACCCTGCTGCTCACACTGCACAAAAACTGCCCCATCCAAACTATTTGACCTACAAAGGTTCCAATCAATATTTGGAAAGTTAAAGTCCCCCATGACAACTACCCTGTGACCCCCACACATATCCATAATCTGCTTAGCAATTTCTTCCTCCACATGTCTATTACTATTTGGGGGCCTATAGTAAATTCCTAACAACGTGACCGCTCCTTTCCTATTTCTAACCTCAGCCCATATTACCTCAGTGTGCAGATCCCCCTCGAAGTGCCTTTCCGCAGCCGTTAAACTATCCTTGACTAACAATGCTACTCCTCCACCTCTTTTACCAGCTTCCCTACACTTACAACAACCATTCCTGTCCTTGTTCTACCCACGTCTCCGTAATGGCCACAACATCGTAGTCCCAAGTACCAATCCACGCACCAAGTTCATCTACCTTGTTCCGGATGCTCCTTGCATTGAAGTAGACACACTTCAACCCACCTTCCTGTCTACCGGTACCCACCCTTGACCTTGATACCTTCCCCAATACCTCACCACCCTCAACACTGACTTCTGGACTGCAACTCCTTTTCTCACCCCCCTGACAAATTAGTTTAAACCCCCCTGAAGAGCCGTAGCAAATTTCCCTCCCAGGATATTGGTGCCCCTCTGGTTCAGGTGCACCCCGTCCTGTTTGTACAGGTCCCACCTTCCCCAGAATGTGTTCCAATTATCCACGTATCTGAAACCCTCCCTCCTACACCATCCCTGCAACCACATGTTTAACTGCACTCTCTCCCTGTTCCTCAACTCGCTATCACGTGGCACCGGTAACGTACCAGAGATGACCACGTTTTGTCTTGGCTCTCAGCTTCCAGCCCAGCTCCCGAAATTCCTGTTTTAAATCCCCGTCCCTTCTCTTACCTATGTCGTTGGTACCAATGTGTACCACGACTTGTGACTGTTTCCCCTCCCCCTTAAGAATCCGGAAGACACGGTCCGAGACGTCACGGACCCTGGCATCCGGTAGGCAACATACCATCCTCGAGTCTCTTTTGCTGCCACAGAACCTCCTATCTATCCCTCTAACTAACGAGTCCCCAATAACTACTGCCCTCCCGCTCTCCCCCTTACCCTCCCGAGCCACAGAGACGGACACAGTGCTGGAGATCCTCTCACTGCGGCTCACCACTGGTATCTCGTTCCTCTCAACTGTATCCAAAGCGGAATACTTGTTGCTAAGGGGAATGACCACAGGGGATCCCTGCACTGACTGCTTCCTCCCAGCCCCTCTCACCGTCACCCATCTATTTTCATTCCTCGGAGTAACTGTATCCCTAAAGCTTCTGTCTATGGCCACCCCTGCGTCCCTAATGATCCTAAGTCCATCCAACTCCAGCTCCAGTTCCCTAACACGGTTTTGGAGGAGCTGCAGATGGGTGCACTTCCCACAGGTGTAATCAGCAGGGACACTGACGGAGTCCCTCACCTTAAACATAGTGCAAGAGGAACATTGCACTGCCTGCACACCCATCCCCTCTCGATACCTTGCCAGTACCAGGTAGAAACAGCAAAAATGAATTAAACTCACCCCTGCTCACCCTTTCTGCCTAAGCCCTGTGAGTCAAAGCCCTTATAGCTCACACTCTGTTTCCCACACACTACGCTGCCCGCTCCCGACGCTGCCCGCTGTATACTGCAGCCTACCTTTTATACTTCGCTCGCTTAAAAAACCCTTCCCAGGCTCCTTAGCAGCCCTCTTCCGGTTTTCACTTTAAACTTAAGAAAAATACTACTACAAAAGTAAAGGCCAAAAAAAAAACACACACTGACTAACTAAATAAATAATTCAATCAATCTCCCACCAGCACTCCTGCCTCAAATCACTCCCTCTCTGCTTGCTCCAGTGGAACAATGAGGGTTTGTGAGAGTTGCATTCTGGGGTAGTGCCGGTTGATTGGAAAACGGCTAATGTTACGCCGCTGTTTAAAAAAGGAAGGAGACAAAAGGCGGGTAACTATAGGCCGGTCAGCTTAACGTCTGTAGTAGGGAAAATGCTGGAATCCATTATTAAAGAAGAGATAGCAGGGCATCTGGATAGAAATGGTTCGATCAATCAGACGCAGCATGGATTCATGAGGGGAAAGTCGTGCTTGACGAACATGTTGGATTTTTATGAAGATGTGACTAGGGCGGTTGATGGAGGAGAACCGGTGGATGCGGTGTTTTTGGATTTCCAAAAGGCGTTTGATAAGGTGCCCCATAAAAGGCTGCTGAAGAAGATTAGGGCACACGGAGTTGGGGGTAGTGTGTTAAAGTGGATTGGGGACTGGCTATCCGACAGGAAGCAAAGAGTCGGAATAAATGGGTGTTTTTCCGGTTGGAGGAAGGTAACTAGTGGCGTGCCGCAGGGATCGGTACTCGGGCCGCAACTGTTTACCATTTATATAGATGATCTGGAGGAGGGGACGGAGTGTAGGGTAACGAAGTTTGCAGACGACACAAAGATAAGTGGAACAGTGAATCGTGTGGAGGACGGAGAAGATCTGCAGAGAGATTTGGACAGGCTGAGTGAGTGGGCGAGGATATGGCAAATGGAGTATAACGTTGAGAAATGCGAGGTTATACACTTTGGAGGAAATAATAACAAATGGGATTACTATCTCAATGGAAACAAATTAAAACATGCTACCGTGCAAAGGGACCTGGGGGTCCTTGTGCATGAGACGCAAAAGCCCAGTCTGCAGGTACAACAGGTGACCAAGAAGGCAAATGGGATGTTGGCCTATATTGCGAAGGGCATAGAATATAAAAGCAGGGATGTCTTGATGCACCTGTACAGGGCATTGGTGAGGCCGCAGCTTGGTCCCCTTATATGAGGAAGGATATATTGGCATTGGAGGGAGTGCAGAGAAGGTTCACCAGGTTGATACCGGAGATGAGGGGTTTGGATTATGAGGAGAGGCTGAGGAGATTGGGTTTGTACTCGTTGGAGTTTAGAAGGATGAGGGGGGATCTTATGGAGACTTATAAGATAATGCGGGGGCTGGATAGGGTGGAGGCGGAGAGATTCTTTCCACTTAGTAAGGAAGTTAAAACTAGAAGACACAGCCTCAAAATAAAGGGGGGTCGGTTTAAGACAGAGTTGAGGAGGAACTTCTTCTCCCAGAGGGTGGTGAATCTCTGGAATTCTCTGCCCACTGAGGTGGTGGAGGCTACCTCGCTGAATATGTTTAAAGTGCGGATGGATGGATTCCTGATCGGTAAGGGAATTAAGGGTTATGGGGATCAGGCGGGTAAGTGGTACTGATCCACGTCAGATCAGCCATGATCTTATTGAATGGCGGGGCAGGCTCGAGGGGCTGGATGGCCTACTCCTGCTCCTATTTCTTATGTTCTTATGTTCTTATGCACAGAGCAAACTCTCACAAACAGCAATGTAATAATATTTTTTGCAAAGATGATTAACAGATAAATATTAATTTCCCATGCACTTCTTCAAAATATTGCCATGGGATCTTCTATGTCCACCCAAGAATGCTGACAGAGACTCATTTTAAGGTCTCATCCAAAAGACATAACATTGTTGCTCTCCCTCAGAAATACACTGGATGTCAGCCTTGGTTTTCATGCTCAAGTCCTGGACCAATGTCTTTTTAAAGGTACTTTGTCTAATATAGCATAGAATTTACAGTTTTGGATTATTTTCATGTTACATGCCTTGGCAGATTTTCATTACATGAGAATTGTATAATGAGCAATCAATTCAGTACCTCACTGTAATACTCACACTAAGGTTGAATGATCGCCCACTATTTCAAACATAGCTTCACCAGTACACAATTATAATAATCTGGTTTTATCATCAAATGTGATCAAGTTGCATTGCTGTGGATTGTTTGTCTTGTTGATAGCAGTTTCATATTGACTAGAAAAGTTTGAATAAATGATCAATAAAACTGAAATCCATTTCACATTGTAGTTGTAAGCCATTTTTTTCATTGCTGCATACTCCCTGTTTAAAAATGCAGAACATTGCATTTATCTACAATAATTGAACCACTATCCCTTAGTCCATGGTTCAAATTCCCTGAATCTTTAACAATCTCTCATACTTATCTTCTGATTACATACCATACTGTTAGCCTATCCTGGTCCAGTTTAAACAAGATAGACAACAAATTTAAGCCATTAGCTTCTGAGGCACATAAAATTATGGCCACATTGCAAAAATATCAATAACAGACAAACAGACCAAAAATTGAAAGGAATGTCTGTAATTCAGCAACATTTTGTTCCAATTTACTCTAGCCTCATCAACTTTATCATTTATTCATATAACTCCCAGAAATGTATTAATATACACGAAACAGTGCTTTTTAAAAAAAAGGAAATGTTAAAATACGAAAGGAGAACAGAAAGTATAATATTAACAAATATAGCAGCCCGATAAGAATACTCTTACTCTTTGTACTTATGTACAAACAACAGTGGACATAAAGGCATTTGGGAAATCAGGTCTACACTTTGGTTTCACCGCAATTATTTGAATGTGAGAACAACAAAATTGGCATTAATAAGCAATAGTTATGATTGAAGTTTTGTAAAACATGCTTTTACATTTGCTTGTGCAGATTCAACAAGTAGTGAGCATGCAGCCTATAGAATGAACAGTTCAAATCAGAATACTTAATATCGCTAAATTACTTTTCTGTTTAGAAGGAAAATTCCTATTATTTCAAGGAGTTTTTAAAAAGTATAGTTTTATGAGCATCTTTGCTTTGAAAACATTCTTTTCATTCACTGGGTTTGGCATTGCTCGTACTTATTGACATTGCCCTTTTCATCAAACGCTGCAAATTGTGTGAAGGTGCTCTCACTGGGTTATTAGCTCAGGAGTTCCACAACAATTGAACAACTATATATGCTCATCAGAGGTGTGACTTGGAAAGGAACTTGGAGGTGATGGTCTTTCAATTCACCTGTTGCCCTCATTCTCCTTGATGGTGGAGGCTGAGTGAAGGCAATGCTGCTGAAGAGGCCTTGGTGACTTGCTGCAATGCATCCCTTAGATCATATTCCAGTGGACAGGGAGTGAATGTTTAAGGAAATGGTGATGGAGCACATTACTTTCTCCTGATTGGTGTTAGTTTTCTGTGAGTACTATCACATCACTCTAGGAAAATGGAGAATTAGAACCCTTCAAAACTAAATTCACGCATTTTCAAATTAATGTTACAGTAAATTCAAGAACACAAGAAACCACTGATCTGCACTGTTCATGAACATAATGTCTATTAAGCAATCTATGGTTTAAAAACTGTGATAGGCTTCATGGAGTTTGATGTTTAAACAGATTTTATCTGCAAGGAAAACACATACAATATAACTCAGCCTTCCCTTTCAAAGTGCTGTGCAAATATCTACATTATCACCAGTATAACTTCCAAAGCGACTTAAAATTCCTCAAATTATTGTCTCATTTGCTGACTCAATTATGTACAATCTTTGTCAAGACTGCTCTACAGTGGTTAAAAAAAAAAGAGACTGTGCATGTGCAAAATGTATAATTATGGTTGTATTTAAATTAATGTTTTACAAGATATTCTAAAATAGTGGACTCTCTGGGAGATCAGTTACACTGCACCAAAACAATTCATTTTTATAGCCTTAGTTTTTGCTCGAAGATATCTCAAAGGACAAGATATTGTGCAAAACCAATTTTCCATAATTCAATTCTACTGATTGAGTGATAGATTTGTAAGTTAGTTTTTTACCCCCCAATGTGAAATAAAGCGTACCTATCAAAGCAGTACTTACAAATAACAAGATTTAAAAGTCAAATTCCAGAACCCAATGCACACAACCTCCGTATTTGACAGCAGCTACATCATGTGCATTGGTGAAATATATTGAGACGGTATTTAGAAAGTCTGGTTTTAGAAAATATCCAAAACTATCAAAGCTTATGGTAAAAAGAGAAAAGACTTCTGACTTAAATAATCACACTTTGATCTCAAGTAATATTTTATGTATATTTTACATCACAGTGAGGAGAAATTATTTTGTATCCTCACTTAGCCTTGAAACAGAAAGACGAATGTTGAAAACTCATTTTTATGATGGACTAATAAAATTAATCCCCATATAAGTTTGAACAATACTTTCCCTCTCCAGGGACATAGGCAGGAGACGACAGAAGGAGACACAGCAGACATGTCTCCACTTTTGGCAAATCACAGCCTTGGTAATATTATGACGTAACTGAAATTTGGGGTTCAATAACTCAAGACAATATTATTATGCAGAAGTTGCAGCTGGGGACTGTCCAGTTCACTCAGAATACATGAATGCCTTGACGCATCAGCTGAGTCATTTCTTCAGTGTTGAAAGAATAAACATGTATTTGTCCCTATGAAGACACCCACTCATGTTGCTACATTTCCCTCCAGATGAATCTCACACCCCAATAATGGAACAAGTTGGTCTCACTAATCTCCTAGACTGTATTCCATACCTATGTGGCTGATCCAAAAAGGACAACTGTGTAAACTTACCAAATTCTTATTCTTGTGATTAGAAAGTATATTTCACTGATACAGCACAACACCCGCATAGCAGCCAAGTATTTGAATAAAGTAACCCCAAGGCACTTGCTGTTCTCATCAAAAGGATACACAAATTGTACATCAATTGATCAAAATGATGACAACCTTCTATTTCCTGCATCAACATACTGAAAGACTTCACACTGCCTATATGTATGTCGCAGTGGGTTTCCTGACTGACCTTCCTCATATTTCCAAGAATTTTGTATCATTAAAACAGTATCAAACTGGTGAAACCTGTCTAACAATGATAAAATAAACTGCATTCTAAGATGTTATTATAGGTGTAATATGTACTCTATAATGTGCAAAGAACCAAGAAATGTAAAACTTCAATAACTTGCAACAAAAACCTTTTCAAAAATTGAAGATTTGCTTTGATACTTAAACATTTAAAAAAATAGCAATTATCGATGACATTCTTGGAAAAACCTGTTTGAAGAAGAGATGTAATTCCTCAGACCTATTTTCGCTGTAACTCCATTAAAAGTGCAACAGAAACCCAATTTACTTGTGTAAATGGAGTCTCCTCCACATTGCCAAAAATAGTACAGCGGTGTTATGATAGAAAGCCCAAGTAAATTCAGGGCTGCATTCTGTTACTCAAGTATCTTGTGTTAATTGCTACCTAACTATGTTATTTCAGCCATCTTATATCAACAAGTTGAGCAATTGCCAAGTTAGGTAATTGGCACATGTAAAGAAAAATATTCAGTGAAAAAAAGAGAAACAATATTTGATAATCATTTTTTCTGTTTCTTATGAGAAAACAATGGGTTTTGATGAGTACAATTACTCTTTGATTAAAAAATAGAGTACTATATTAGAACCCTGCAACAACAGACTATACTAGCTCTGAAGAAAGCAACACACGGATTTCAGCATCAGTCAAAAAATAATTGTGGTTGCAAGTATATATTTTAAAAGTTAGTTTATTTTTAAACACTCAGAAAACACCCAAGTGAAACAAAGTTCAAAGAAATAAAATGAACATAAATTATTTCAACCACATCGCCCACACAAAGTATTTGTAAAAAGTGCACAATTTGACCCCTCCAGGACAAACTCCGGGTAAAGAAATTTTGACAAAAATATATTACAAATCGAACATTTAATTAATTATATTTTGTTTTTAAATTCTAAGTTTGTTATACAATAAAGAATGATCAAGAAACAGATGTCTGTGAGCTTTACTTTGTGAACACCAAAGTCAGATACATTATTACAGAGCTCAACAAGGAGCTAAAGGGGTGTCTAATTCATTCCCTTACTAATCATCTGTCCCTATGACCTTAGGTACTCTCCAAGATATTATTTCCACTTCTGAAAGGAAGCTACTTGTCAAATTCAAATAAGTTGTCTGCATGGGTGAAAAGAGCCATGGTGAACAGGAAGGCAACATCAAAATTGTATCTAAACAAAAATATATAATTTTCCCCAATTCAAGGGAGGGAGAAATAATATGTATCTGATTAAATTTGTTACATTGCGCAAGTTAATATTTCAACTGAGTGAGCAGATTTTGAATATCTTGAGAAAGTCAAGCTTGAGAGCGCGGATGGCGTTGCGTTGTGCTTGGGTGATGTTTGGGGCTGTCTTGTGGGTGCGGCTGATGAATTTGGTGTTGACGCACCTCCTGATGGCTTGGGCATACATGTCAAGTTGAGGGCAGCGGCCTTCCGGAGGAGTCCAATTCGACTCTTTCCTCTTCGGATGCACTGCGGATCTGTCGGCTGTTCCGGTTCATTGGCTGTCTCATTGTGTTCGCTGTTGGCCTCTGGGGGTTTGTGGAAGAACTCCCGCAGCCTCATTCGCCTGATGAATTCCTCTGTGCCTGCTGCGAGACTGATGGGGTCTATTTTGGTGGTGGGGCAAAAATTAAGCCCTCGGCTGAGAACTTCGATTTCATCTGGTTGAAGTGTGTAGTCGGACAAGTTGACGATGGACTTCCCTGCAGTGGTACTGTTTCCTACTGTGGTACCGGGGGAGGCTTGGTTGCTGCTGGTGGTGATGCCGAGTTTCTCAAGTTTCCTGTTCTTGGTGTGCATGTAGATGGTGTAGTTCCTTTGTCTCGTGTGCTTGGCAAAGTTCCGCAACTTCTTCCATGGCAGCAGTGATCTCGATAGCTTCACCACTGACTAAAAAATCCATGTTAATAAATCCCTTTATTACAGTGAAACAGAAATCAAGATCTCCACTGACCTGTGTTCTTGACTCGCCTGGAGTACCTGGGGTCAGAGAGGGTTATGTAATTTACATAAATCAGACAGAGACCCATGCAAGTCTGACTGCATTTTGGACATTGCGAGGGTGGCATTGGGGAGTGGGTGGGTATCAAAGTGAAAAGTAAATGTTATTAAAATTTTGGGTGCAAATTTCTCTTCCCGCCAGACAAAACTACACTAAATCTACACGAATTCCATTTTCCAGCACTTGATCCATTGCCTTGAATGTTATGACATTTCAAGTGCTCATCTACATACTTTTTAAAGATTGTGAGATTTCCCACCTTTACCCTCCTCCCAAGCAGTGCATTCCAGACTCCCACCATACTCTGGGTAAAAATATTTTTTCTCAGATCCCCTCTAAACCTTCTGCCCCTCACCTTAAAATTGTGCCTCCTCATTTTATTGATATTTCAACTAATGGGAGTAGCTGCTTTCTATCCACCCTGTTCATACCCCTCAATCTTAAACACCTCAATCAAGTCCACCCCCTCCGCCTTCTCTGCTCTAGAGAAAACGGTAAGAAGTCTCACAACACCAGGTTAAAGTCCAACAGGTTTATTTGGTAGCACAAGCCACTAGCTTTCGGAGCGCTGCTCCTTCATCAGGTGAGTGGGATTTCAGTTCACAAACAGGGCTTATAAAGACACAAACTCAAATTTACAAAATAATGGTTGGAATGCGAGTCTTTACAAGTAATCAAGTCTTAAAGGTACAGACAATGTGAGTGGAGAGAGGGTTAAGCACAGGTTAAAGAGATGTGTATTGTCTCCAGCCAGGACAGTTAGTGAGATTTTGCAAGCTCAGGTAAGTCGTGGGGGTTACAGATAGTGTGACATGAACCCAAGATCCCGGTTAAGGTCGTCCTCATGTGTGCAGAACTTGGCTATCAGTTTTGGTTCAGCGATTAACTGAGAGCCAAGTTCCGCACACGAGGATGGTCTCAACCGGGATCTTGGGTTCATATCACACTATCTGTAACCCCCACGACTTGCCTGGGCTTGCAAAATCTCATTAACTGTCCTGGCTGTACACAATACACATCTCTTTAACCCTCTCTCCACACACATCCCCAATAGCCTTTCATCCCCTTGCTCATCAAGAACCCATCTACCACTGCCTTAAAAATATTTAAAGACTCTGCTTCCACTGCCTTTTTGAGGAAGAGAGTTCTAAGGACTCATAACCATCAGAAAAATTTCTCCGAATCTCCGTACTAAATGAGCAACTTCTTACTTTTAAATAGTGGCCCCAAGTTCTAGATTTTTCCACAAGAGGAAACATTTACTTCACATCCACCCTACCAAGACCCCTCAGATCTTTTACGTTTCAATTAAGTCACCTCTTACTCTTCTAAACTTCAGCATTATAAGTCTAGCCTGCCCAACCTTCCCTCAAAGAACAACCTGCCCAATCCAGGTATTATTTTGCGAAATCCTCTCTGAACTGCTTCCAACACTTATAGATCCTTCCTTAAATAAATAAGGAGGCCAATACTATACACTATATTCCAAATGTGAAATCGCTAATATCTTGGATAAAAGAAACCAATCACCCTACTTTTGTATGCAACTCCCCTCAAAATAAATGATAACATTCTATGTATCCGCATGGCAACCTTTTGCACTTCATTTGTGCCCAGCATGTTGTTCAGAACATGGTCAGCCACCAAGTAATTGGGCAGATGGCATGGTCATGATCAGGGGAAGCATTTGCAGCCTTTAAGTCGGGAGTTGAAAAATCATGGTGAGGGGTATTGTATGATCTTATTGGGGGGGCGGAGGTCCCAGGAGATCAGGGTACATATGGCCTCATGCAGCCATAATTTTGCTCAGGGAAGTGCCATTGCTCATGTCGCTAATGTGGAAATAAAAGCAAATCAGTGTGATGAGAGCGAGTGAGACTGAATGAAACTGTGCATCAAGAGGAAACATATCTGAGGGGTAGTGAGGGAATCATTTTAGAAACACAGAAAAACTACAGCACAAACAAGCCCTTCGGCCCACAAGTTGTGCCGAACACATCCCTACCTTCTAGACCTACCTATAACCCTCCATCCTATTAAGCTCCATGTACTCATCCAGGAGTCTCTTAAAAGACCCTATTGAGTTTGCCTCCACCACCACTGACGGCAGCCGATTCCACTCGCCCACCACCCTCTGTGTGAAAAACTTCCCCTAACATCTCCCCTGTACCTACCCCCCAGCACCTTAAACCTGTGTCCTCTCGTAGCAGACATTTCCACCCTGGGAAAAAGCCTCTGAGAGTCCACCTGATCTATGCCTCTCAACATCTTATATACCTCTATTAGGTCTCCTCTCATCCTTCGTCTCTCCAAGGAGAAAAGACCGAGCTCCCTCAGCCTATCCTCATAAGGCATGCCACTCAATCCAGGCAACATCCTTGTAAATCTCCTCTGCACCCTTTCAATCTTTTCCACATCCTTCCTGTAATGAGGCGACCAGAACTGAGCACAGTACTCCAAGTGGGGTCTGACGAGGGTCTTATATAGCTGCATCATTATCCCCGGACTCCTAAACTCAATCCCTCGATTGATAAAGGTCAGCACACCATACGCCTTCTTAACCACCTCCTCCACCTGCAGGGCCGATTTCAGAGTCCTATGGACCCGGACCCCAAGGTCCTTCTGATCCTCTACCGTACTAAGAGTCTTTCCCTTTATATTGTACTCCTTCATCCCATTTGACCTGCCAAAATGGACCACTACGCATTTATCTGGGTTGAAGTCCATCTGCCACTTCTCCGCCCAGTCTTGCATCCTATCTATGTCCCTCTGTAACTTCTGACATCCCTCCAGACTATCCACAACCCCACCAACCTTTGTGTTGTCGGCAAACTTACCAACCCATCCCTCCGCTTCCTCATCCAGGTCATTTATGAAAATGACAAACAGCAAGGGTCCCAGAAGAGATCCCTGGGGCACACCACTGGTGACCGACCTCCATTTAGAAAAAGACCCATCTATACCCACTCTCTGCCTCCTTTGGGCAAGCCAGTTCTGGATCCACCGGGCAGCAGCCCCTTGGATCCCATGCCCTCTCACTTTTTCTAGAAGCCTTGCATGGGGGACCTTATCGAACGCCTTGCTAAAATCCATATAAACCACATCTACCGCCTTCCCTTCGTCAATGTGTTTAGTCACATTTTCGAAGAACTCCACCAGGCTCGCAAGGCACGATCTGCCCTTGACAAAGCCATGCTGAGTATTCTTGATGATACTAAACCTCTCGAAATGCTCATATAACCTGTCCCTCAGGATCTTCTCCATCAGTTTACCAACCACTGAGGTTAGACTCACCGGTCGGTAATTACCTGGTCTATCCCTATTCCCCTTCTTGAAAATAGGAACCACATCCGCAATCCTCCAATCCTCCGGCACCTCTCCCGTCTCCATCGACGACGCAAAGATCATCGCCAGAGGCTCTGCAATCTCCTCCCTCGCCTCCCACACTAACCTGGGGTACATCCCATCCGGACCCGGCGACTTATCTATCTTGATGCCATTCAAAGATTCCAGCACAACCTCTTTCTTAAAGTCCACATACTCAATCCTTTCAGTCCACCGCACGCCCGCAGTACATCCACCCAGGTCCTTCTCCTCTGTGAAAACCGAGGCAAAATACTCATTGAGCATCTCTGCTTTATACAGTTGAATGAACACGGACGGGACCTTGTATTATCAATTAGCCAGTCACTACCTAAGATTTGAGGATGAATAAATGTGAAATATATTTTACAAGCATGAAGAATATACATGGTGGATGAACACCAGAGCCACCATTGTGCATTCAGAACTTCTTAATTTTCCTTACTCTACTACTTGTATCTAGGTGCTTCCCTGACATCCGCAGCAGAGGTAGCGGCAGACTGCTATATCCTGTTATCTGAAATGACTTTGGCAGGCATGCTCTGGAGGCCCAAGTCCTGGATGGCCTCAACATCCCATGAGTCTCCTGTTCTGGGGCAGGTGCACCTCTTCGGCCTGAGCTGCTCCAGTTGATGTTGTCACAGGTAGGGAGGAGTTGGAGTGTTAGGACACCCCTCGAATCTGCTGGGTGAATGCCCCCCAGAGTATCCAGTTGGCAGTCCTCCTCCCTTTGGATGCCCAAGAGTCCATCTCTGACTCCCTGAGGAGAAGGGACACCTGGAGGGGGGTTGAGGTGTCTCATGTCCCTCTAGCTGAACCACTGCTGGAACACATCCATCGCTAGAGCAATGGTGTACAGGTTAAAGTACAAATCCAGCAGAACCTGCTGGACCTGGGTCTCCAAGGCAGCTGCCACCCTTTCCACATGCATGTAGGAGCCACATCAAATAGAAAGTGGACATATTCCTCCATCCTTGACTCCAGTCTGGTAACGGCCTCTGACAACTCTGCCTTATGTTCCCCTGCCTGTCTTTGCATCACCAACATGTCTCTTGGGGCCAACTGCAGAAGCTCATCATCAGACTCAGACTCAGCAGCAGCCTGATCTCTAGCAGTCCTCCAGGTGTCAGAGATCTCGGCTCTCATTGCCACCTCCAGCTGCGGACTGTGTTTGTGAGATGCTCACCAGATAGTGAACCCAAACCTTCTCCAGAACCAGGTCCCATCTAGGTGTGTGTTTCTGCATTGTTGGAGGCTGCAGATGATTGCAAATGGATCTTCAGCAACCTCATTGGAGGTGGTCTAGAGGCTGAGGTTAAGACGTTTGCTGGAGGTTAACCTCTGCCTTTTCTTACTGGTGAATGGAATAGGAAGAAGAGAGAATTAGTGATTAACTAGACAAGCTCCTACAATATAGATCACTCACAGTCAGTGTCTGCATGCTGTTGGTGTATATGTGATGCATCCTCACTGCTTGTTGGGAGGAGGCCAATCTCGCATTCTACGCAGGAGCAATCTCTAACCTCACCAGCCAGCTCAGCTGCTTCCACTTATAGAATCATAAAATCCTACAGTGCAGGAGGCGGCCATTCGGCCCATCAAGTCTGCATTGACCACAATCCCACCCAGACCCTATCCTGGGTGGGAACTACAAAAGGTTGTGAATGTAGCCCAATCCATCACGCAAACCAGCCTCTCATCCATTGACTCTGTCTACACTTCCCGCTACCTCAGAAAAGCAGCCAGTATAATTAAGGACCCCACGCATCCCGGACATTCTCTCTTCGACCTTCTTCCGTCGGGAAAAAGATACAAAAGTCTGAGGTCATATACCAACCGACTCAAGAACAGCTTCTTCCCTGCTGCTGTCAGACTTTTGAATGGACTTATCTTGCATTAAGTTGATCTTTCTCTATACCTTAGCTATGACTGTAACACTACATTCTGTACTCTCTCCTTTCCTTCTCTATGAACGGTATGTTTTGTCTGTATGGTACGCAAGAAACAATACTTTTCACTGTATGTTAATACATGTGACAATAAATCAAATCAAATCTCATAACCCCTTGCATTTACCATAGCTGGTCCCCCGACACTGTGGGGGAATTTAGCATCGCCAATCCACCTAACCTGCACATCTTAGGACTGTGGGAGGAAACCGGAGCACCCGGAGGAAACCCACGCAGACATGGGGAGAATGTGCAAACTCCACACAGACAGTGACCCAAGCCGGGAATCGAACTTGGGACCATGGCGCTGTGAGGCAGCAGTGCTAACCACTGTGCCGCTCAACAGAGGAGAGGTTCCACAACTCTGGGACCCGAGTCTTCGATCTCTCCTTTTTGATCGGGGTGAGCTTCCCCTGCATACAAGTGGATGGATTGCTTGTGAGCACTATGGATGAAAGAGCAGTTCAAAAGCATGCATGCCTGCTGTATGTGCTCACCCCTCCCAAGTAGGGTTGGTCATGCTGTTTGTACAGGATAGTACATGAGATTGTGATCTTAAAATGACAGACAGAATTGCAATGATGCCCCTCATGCTGGTAGTATGTGACAATCCGGTGGCCTCTAACCCTTAAACTCCTGGATGCCCTCATGAGAGTGAATGTTTGGAGTGAATAGAAAGTTCAGCTATCTTAGCAGAGCAGAGCATTTGTTCTCTTCTTGTACTGCAGGTTCTCTTTAGTTTGGCATGGGCATTGACCCCACCCCTCGTCTCCCCAAGGCAGCCTCCTCCCAGGCACCAAGGTCATCTAGGAGGGCTCCTGCTCCAATCCCAGGGAAAGAGGACCACCTGGCTTTCCTGAAGGAGAATCTTCAGAAGGCCGCACTGAACTGTGGAGGCGATGGTTTTGAATATTTGGTCACCATTGGAATTTAGACCTTCAGAACACACCTGGGCCTGCAGTGAGTGAATATGGTGTACAGCTGCTGTTATTGTTTCATTTTTTGGAATGTGGACGTCGCTGGCTAGGTCAGCCTTTATTGTCCATCCCTAGTTGCTCTTGAGAAGGCGGTGCTGAGTTGCCTTCTTCAACCATTGCAGTCCCGGAGGGGTAGGTATGAAACACAGTGCTGTTAGGGAGGGAGTTCCAGGATTTTAACCCAGCAACAGTGAAGGAACAGCGATATATCTCCAAGTCAGGATGGTGAGTGACTGAGAGAGGAACCTCCAAGTGGTTGTGTTCCCAGGTATCTGCTTTTCTTCTCCTTCTAGGGGTTAGTGGTCTTGCATTTGGATGGTGCTGTCTAAGGAACCTTGGCGAGTTCCCGCAGTGCATCTTGGTCGATGGTACACACAACTGCCACTGTTCATCGGTGGTGGAGGGATATAATGTTGTGGAACGGGTAGCAATCAAGCAGGCTGCTTTGTCCTGGATGGTGTCAAGCTTCTTTAGTGTTGTTGGAATGGCATTCATCCAGACAAGTAGAAAGTATTCCATAGTGAATGCCTTTGAACATCAGAGGTAATGGTTAGATCCTCTCGCTGGAGATGGTGACTGCCTGGCGCGAATTTTACTTGTCACCAGTGAAGCGGTTCCCCCCCCCCCCAGCGATTCTCAATGACTCCCACTTTGTTAGGGTTCTTTGATGCTATATTTGTCAAATGCTGCCCTAATGTCAAAGGCTCACCTCTAGCATTTAGCTCTTTTGTCCATGGGCTTTTGTCCAAGACTGTGATGAAGTCAGGAGCTCAGTGACCCTGGCGGAACCCAAACTGAGTGTCCACGAACAGCTTATTGCTGACTAAGTGCCAACAGGGCCTTTGACCCCATGAGGTAACAGTGGGGTGGACAAATCACTGCCGCCCAGCCATGAGATTCGACAAGCTCCTCACTGATGCATAATGATTAGCGGAAAAGCTGAAGATCAGGTGTGAAAACCCTGCTTGCCATCCAGCGGAATCACATCAGTTTTGCCAACCAGCACCACACTTAAGTCTCCAAAATGGAAAATTCTGCCCTTTGAACTCTCAACAACTTTATCAAATGTCTGATTTATACTGTGTAATGTTGCATTTCTTGCACTATTGTAAGCTGTTGTGGGGAAATTTGAAGGTGGCCAATCGTGTCTTAAACTAAGACAATTCAAAACTCGCAAGGCAAATATCTCTGTGCAAAGATGTAACAAATTTATTTTCAAAGTAAAACATAGAACAAACAAACGAACATACAGCCATCTGGAGACTTCCAAAGGGTTAGCAGCTCTGGGAATAGAACGACAGAACCTCTCCGAAAGATTTGAAGTAAATATTCAAATACTAATCAATTATAGTTTTTCTTCTAATCAATAATTCCGCCTTTCATTAGTTTAAAATCAATTTCATTTAGTAATCACACATCAATACAAATCTTTGTCAAGTACCTCAGCCAACCATATGATACTTAATAGCATAGTGATATCTTATTCATCCAACAAGTCCGGATGTTGCCTCCCTTCTTGGCTCTAACTATTTCCCTGTAATCTGGTAATGGCAGACGCTACCATAAGGTCAAAGTGGATATTCCCACCGGCTCACTGCCAAGTTGAATAGACATGTGTTCCTGCATCCAGGGGCATATCTATCCTTGTGTCTGGACAGTGAATGCATCTATTCATTAATGTTGCAAAGTACATTCCCTCGTAGGAAACCTCCCGATAAGACTACTGCTGACTAACAGGTTCCCAGACCGCTGGTTTTAAACCATTGACATTTACCTCCATGCCTTTCTGCTACTTTGCTTGGTTAAGGTGAACAATACATTTAAAATATCGTAGAATATCATAAAATATCAGCATCTATGTTTTGAAATCATGACTATTTTTGATTTTCTTACTGCATTCACAAATGTGTAAACTGTTTGTGTTAGCCTGTCTTAAGAATCATTTAACTCCTTACTGATCTCCTGTCCTCTAAGAGACTGCATTCTGCCTATGAATCTTATTAGCTGGTTAGGAATCCCCTTCTTCATAAGCCAATACCCAGACCTGGAAACACCCCTTTCAAATCTTAAAACACCTAGATGCCAGTATTTTCTGGCACCAGGTTGCATAAAGTAAATGATCCAACATAACAGATATTCCAGCATTTGAACCTAACCCACAAGCTTTGTCTTCTCCATGACACCAGGACATCAATGGGAGTGAACGCAATCTCAGGGTGAATATCCAGTATTTAAGTCCATTCTGATTTGCCACTCCAGGCAGTTCTCGCGTACCCTGAACCCTGTCCTAGGCACCAGGGAAATTCAGGGTCATGATCTTCTAGAACTTGAGAGCAATTTCCAGTCACAAGACTGCTAACTTTAGAAATTTAATTAATATTTAGTACAGTGGACAGGCCTTTGTAAGCACATACTTAAATCACATGCACAGAGTTCTGCTTTCTGTGTTTTGAGATGGTTTCAATCACTATGCCTCACTGCTTGCGATACTCAGAAAGGTTCCAGATACTTGGAACAATAGACTGAATTTTTGTGTCAGTAAATCAATGCATTACATAGAATGATTAAATTCCTGGAAGCAAAGTCCTAAGTATGACAGAAGTCGCTATAATACTTAGGTGGTCAAAATGACATAAAAGGTCAAAGTTTCACAAGTTTTTTCCCCAAACCGTAGAGTTCCAAATCACAACATGATCAATTTTAAATAGCAGGCTAGGTCCAAAACAGTGCACAAATAATAAATAGTCATCAGTCAATATCCAGCAACATCACTTTTTCCACGCCCTTTCAAAATTTCTTTCATTAACCCTCTCCTCAAAGTCTACCCTTCACTTCTCGGTTCTTGCAAACTACTTTCCCATCTCAAATCTCTCGACCTCATGCTGAACAGGTTGTCAATTCCTAAATCTCTGCCCACCTTTCCTTCAACTACATTGCTGAATTTCTTCAATCAAGTTTAAATTCTGCATAAGGGCTGGGATAACCTTAATCAGTCACTAATAGCATCCTTTCTTCCTCACCCTCTCTACAGTCTATGACACAGTCAACCAGACTTCCACTGTCCAGGTCAGGTGGAGTGCAATTGGTTGCTTTTGCTCAATGATAAAAATCATAGCCGGAGCACTTTCAACAGCCCAAGTGCTATTACCTCTAGAATCTCCCATGGTTCTATACGCAGCCACTTCCTCATTATCATCAAGATGCTGCCCTTTGGCGACTTCATCTAAAAACATAGGGTCAACCTTCATATGTACACTGATTACACCCAGCTTTTCCTCTATCTCTTTTCTCAATCCCTGCAGAACCCGAGTGTTATTATACTCCTTGCCCAACATCCAATGTTGGGTGAGCTGCAATATCCTGAATTGGAAAGAGTGAAGCAATTGTTTATTCTTTTCTCTAACAAACTTTGTTCTCTTGCTACCAACTCCAGCCTACTCCCCTATCACAGAATCAGGTTGATCAAGATTGTTTGCAAACTCTGCACCCTATTCAACCATGAACTGAGCTTTTAACTTCATATCTTCTATCAAACACCATCTACTTCCACCTCTGCAACATCACCCAAGTCTATCTCTACCTCAGCCAAGATGCCACTAAAAACTTTAACCTTGCTTTTATCACTTCCAATTTTGACTATTCTAATGCTCTCCTAGACACCTCCCAAACTCCTCCTCAATTTCCTGCTCATCCAAAATTCTGCTGCCCATATTCTATTCCATATTAAGTCTCACTTTCCTTTCACTACCTGTCCTTGCTGATCTGATACAAAAGCAAAATACTGCAGATGTTGGAAGTCTGAAATAAAACAGAAAATACTAGAACTGTTCTGATGAAAGGTTATCAATCTGAAATGCAAACTGCTTCGCCTTACAATTCATGCCTGACTTCTGAGTATTTCTAACATATAAAGGTTTTTACTCGCTAACCTTGCTATTCCTATTCCCCTCATGCTTTTGTCTTAAAATTCTGATTTCCTTGTTTAAATTCCTTCATGGCCTTAATCCCCTGCTACCCTATAATCTCTAAACCTACAACCCTTGCCACCACTATATTCCTCCATAATGCTAGTTCTACCAGTTTGGGCTCTTGCATATGAACACTCCCTTTGGCTCGACTATTGACAGCTCCTTCAGGAGCTCTCCAGTCACCATGGTCTGGCCTCTCCTTAAAACTGCGCCTCCTTCATGACACATCTTTTTGACCCTGTTTTTCACCACCCCTCCTAAATACCTCCTCTATTTGGGTTGACTTTCATTTTTATCAGAGTGGGCCACAAAAGTGGACATCTTTCAATATTAAAGGTACTCTATAAATACAGCTTGCTGTAGCCAACTTGTCTTTTGACTTTTCAGACGGCAGTCAAATAAGTTATACAATGGCAGGAATACAAATTAATAAGTTATGTTTTCACTGCTTAAACTCTACCTACTCTCAAACCATCGACCTAAATTGCAACATCGCAGCAGCAACATATCCTTAAGCCTTAGTTGCAACTGCATAGAACTATTTTTAATAATTTATCAACTTCAGCTCTTTCAGCAGTTACCAGAAATAGTAATGTTCACCTAAATTAAGTTTGTTTTTTTCAACCATGACCCTTTTCTTTTGATTTTTTTAATGATAGTTTCTTACATCTGATGTAAACAAACCAGGCTGCAGAGCTCAAAATGACAAATATAACTTCCAGCAGTTTGCTGCAGCTTTCTGATAACATAATCTGTGCCAACTTTTATGCCATTTCACACTGGCTTCCAGTATTCTGCCCCAAAATAATCCTATTTTGGAATAAAGCATTGCAAGAGCCTAACATATTAAACTGTGACAGCAAGACTAAAATGCATTTCTGTCTGGGTCACTGGTCCCAACATTGATCAAAAATATGGGCTGCTGTTAGAGTAATGACACACGGTAATGGCACCAGAGGAAGCAAATTAAATTCTTCATAATGTTAAATTACTCATCTTAGCTTCACAGTTACGGGGAGGTCAGAGTCCACTCAGAGGGAGGAGGAAGCTTTGATGCAATCATCCAAAGTTGTAACTTAGTAACTAGCAACACTTATGAGGCCTCGAATCAGGTGACGTCTCTGATGTCTCAATACAAATGATGAATAGCCCAGCAGATCAGGGCTGGATGATGGAAAAAAAAAAGACTTACGTGCCAACAGAAATATTTGAAACACTGGTATTGCTCATGGTAAATCAGTCAATACTCGTATTTTACAAAAGAATCATTTTAATATGCAATGTACAATATATTAGCATGCCAGTAAGGTGGCCAGTAAGGTAGTTTTTGTATGATAGAGTCTTAGAGGTTTACAGCTTGAAAACAGGCCTTTCGGCCCAACTTGTCCATGTCGCCTTTTTTTAAAACCCCAAAGCTAGTCCCAATTGCCCGCATTTGGCCCATATCCCTCTATACTCATCTTACCCATGTAACTGTTTAAATGCTTTTTAAAAGACAAAATTGTACCCACCTCTATACTACCTCTGGCAGCTTGTTCCAGACACTCGCCACCCTGTGTGTGAAAAAATTGCCCCTCTGGACACTTTTGTATCTCACCTCTCTCACCTTAAACCTATGCCCTCTACTTTTAGACTCCCCTACCTTGGGGAAAAGATATTGACTATTTAGCTGATCTATGCCCTTCATTATTTTATAGACCTCTACAAAATCACCCCTCAACCTTCTACGCTCCAGAGAAAATAGTCCCAGTCTATCCAGCCTCTCCTTATAACTCAAACCATCAAGTCCCGGTAGCATCCTAAGTAAATCTTTTCTGCACTTTTTCTAGTTTAATAATATCCTTTCTACAATAGGGTGACCAGAACTATACACAGTATTCCAAGTGTGGCCTTACCAATGTCTTGTACAACTTCAACAAGACATCCCAACTTCTGTATTCAATGTTCTGACCAAAGAAACCAAGCATGCTGAATGCCTTCTTCACCACTCTGTCCACCTGTGACTCCACTTTCAATTTAAAAATTTTTTTAATCTAACACAGGATTGAGAATACCATTGGTTGTTCAATTATTTTTGAGGTTTCACTTGCTCACTGTTGCACAGATAACTGAACTTGGCTGTTCAAATGCATTTTGTTGCTCCCCTGCAGAAAAGGAAGACAACATATTCATTTTCAGCTCATTTTTATCGACAGCTACAAAGTAGGCAACATGCATTTCCCAGTCAGCATTTTCCAAACTTTACAGAACCACAATAAAATTAGTGTAATCTCAAAGAGGCTCAGAAAGCAATTTTAACACGGTGAAAGCCAGATACAAGATTCTGAGGAGGTTAAACATAGGAAATAATGCTTTGTAATCCTCAGGTTCAACTGACCGTTCACATATAACCACTTAGCACAACCACCTATTTCTGCACCTAAAATAGCTCCATGAGCCTTCATGCTCACTGCAATGGCTGTCTTATTTTCACAGGCTAGCCCTCTGAACTCTTCACGATCGGAAAATAAATCTATTGCTCCAGCACCAAATGTGTACAAGTCTAGGCACAACAATCTTTCATCACCCTGAACAGTACAGCAATGTTTTTTAGCGTGTGATGCGCGACAATCAAGCACGTGGAACAAGGCTTCAGTATTGAAGGCTTTTATTGTCTAACAATGGAACTACTAACACGAATACACCAGTTCAGACTGAAGGGGTCCTGCCGGAGCAGAGGGTCTTATACCTCTCCTCCGGAGGCGGGGCCCCACCGGGATGTGCCATGGTAACACTTATAACAGGTAAACACCCTAACCCAACAACATTGTATAACCCCCACAGTGACAACACCCTAGCCCAACAGTAACATAATAACAACCCCCAGTGGTAACCAACGATGGTTCACCACAGCGTGTGTGGCAATCACCAAGCTGCGCAATAGTTTCCACAGTGGCTGAATGGAGCTCTCGGAGCTGTCGCTGAATTTTGTCAGGGACGGTCTTCAATAACAAGTCATTGATTGGGGGCACCACAGCTGCAGTCTGGGTTCCCCAAGGTCCCACTTGTACCAAATTTGCTACACAAAGACCATGGCCAGTGCAGAAATTATCAAGGAGTGCCCAACGTTGACGTGGCATGTTGAAGCCCTGGTGGGTGGGCTATGGGATCAGTGATGAGGAAGCGGTTTTTAATGGTGGCATGTTGATTCCATGTCTTCTGTCACAGGACCTCTGCTGATATTCCTTGGCACATTGGTTTCAGTCATACAGGCTGGCATGATGGAAGGCGAGTAGCAGGTGGATTAGTAAGGTCCTTGTGTAGCAGCAGGCTTGGGTTGATGTAGACCTTCTCCAGAAGTTTTCTTGTTGCAATCTCCCTCATTATGTAAGGGAATGGGATGTTGCTTAGCACTGGGAGCCAGAGGAGTTGATTGGAGGGCACCCAAAGCGATACACATCGTTATGTTGAGCTAGGTAGCGACAAGACTGGTGTGGGATGAGCTGGTGCACAGTACTGTTCAGTTGAGTAGACGACAGCAAGAACTGAGGTTCGGAAGGTTTGAACGTCAACACCCCACGAGAGCCAGCAAGTTTGCTGAGGAGGTTGTTTTGCATTTTGATCTTTGCTGCTAACTTGCTCAGCAATATTATAATGGAAAGCAAGAGTCATGGGAGATTCGATAGCCAGGGTTATAAACAACCCATTTTACAACTGTGTTTGGGAGCCAGCTGGTATGTTGCTTCCCTGGTGCTGGGAGAAAAACAAGGAATATGGTGGCACAGTGGTTAGCTCTGCTGCCTCACAGTATCAGGGACCCATGTTCAATTCCAGCCTTGGGTGACTGTGTGGAGTTTGCATGTTCTCCCATGTTTGCGTGGGTTTCCTCCAGTTTCCTTCCACAGTACAGTAGGATAGGTGGATTGGCCATGGTAAATGCACAGGGTTACGGAGATGGGATTGAGGGGAGGGCCTGGGTGGGATGCTCTTTTAGAGTTGGTGCAGGCTCAATGGACCAATGGTCTCCTTCTGCACTGTAGGAATTCTATGGTTCAATGGAACAGATGGAAAATCTTCTCAGTAGCATACTTCCACAAGCACCAATAGTCACCTAGTACCTCGTCAAGATGGGTATTCTTAATTTATGCAGGGTATGTCAGCAGGTTGCTAGCCAGTGGGTAGAAGATAGCTGCACATCTGCTCTTACCTAACATTCACACAAGTGCATTTGTCAGCTCAATATATAGCAATCAAGTACTGGAATTTTTGCCAATATTTCCTTCCCATAAGATACTCCGGCCACTTGCAATGTTTTACCGCTGTTTCAACTAATTTCAATTAACTGTAGAGATCAAAACGGAGACCTTTCTCATTCATATGGCTCAGTATCACACGCCATGTTTACTGATTGAACCACTGGAGCCTCACTTCATGTTTCACTTACCTAAATAAAACCTCGTTTTGCTATAACTGTTGCAATACTGTTTTCAGGAAAATGCTACGTAACTAGTGTTGTCACATTGTTATAAATATCAATTCATTGAATCAGGAAACAGCTTGGTTGTCACATCATTGCAGGTTTCCTAGGAAAGTTTTGATTACAATGAGTACACTATAAAAACAATTAACCAACACAATCAGCAGGATCACACGTGAAAGAAACATAATCAAATTATCCAAAAATGAAGTTTTGTACATCAGCAACAAACTGTAGTGTTAATTTTTCTTCACTACTTTCAAAGTGCATACAATAATATAAATATTTCCAGAAAAATGTGTTTTTGTTAGACTTCTCTAAGCAGCCTTAGAATAACAAACAGTGGCACTATCAAAATTTTTCTAACTAAAAACCAAATTATGAATGCAAGTGCTGATTATAAATCTAGAAACTCAATTTCATCTATTAATAATACCATGTATTCTCTCTAGTTTGTTAAAGGGCCCAAGATATCACCTACAAAGAAACTTCTTCATGTTCATTTGAGAATGGCAAACCAATCATACTTATAAGGCTCACATCACCTTGCTGCACAGCAAAACTACTACAGAATCATTTAAAAAATCAAGTGCCATAAAGATTTTGAGGTTAATATACTTGTCAAAGAATACTACATAATCACTCTAGTGCAAACTTTATGAATAATGAAAAGTGGGATGTACATCTTATTCAAAGTAGTCCCTTCATTTACAAAAGAAAACTGGGCAGTTCATGGCATTGCTCATTGTACATCAGACAATATGTTATTTTATAATACGTGTTGCCAACTGAATATGACAGGGCAAACGCAATATAGAAAGAGTACATTGACACAAACCTTTAACTTGAACCTCCAGTGTTGCTGGTGACAGGAAGTCAGCTTTAGGATGACAGCAGAGAGTTACAACACAATGTATAAAGCATAGAGGCAAAAATTAAAAGTTTAATCAAATTTTAGATATTATCTTTTACAACTAACTACAATGCGCAAGATTGGCTTGTTTACTCATTAGACAGTAACTACAGGGTCAAAAAGCAAGTGGATAGAACACCATGCAAGATGACATAAAAAGCAGTTTTTCTTAACTTCTTCATGGGATGTGGGTGCCACTGGCCAAGCCAGCATTTGTGGCCTATTCCTAACTTCACTTGAGAAGATGGTGGTGAGCCTCTTTCTTGAACTGCAGCAGCTATACCCACAGTACTGCAGGGAGGGAAGTTCCAGGATTTTGTCCCAGCAATAGTGAAGGAATGGCAATATAGTTCCAATGAACCTGTTGGACTTTAACCTGGTGTTGTGAGACTTCTTACCAATATAGTTCCAAGACAGGATTCTGTGTAGCTTGGAGAGAAACTTGCAGATGGTGGTATGCATCTGCCCACCCCATCCTTCTAAAAGTAGAGGTCGCAATTGGAAGGTGCTGTCAAAGGAGCCTTGGTGAGTTGCTGCAGTGCATCTTATACGTGGTACATACTGCTGCCACTATACACTGATGATGCAGGAAGTGAATATTTAAGTTGGTGGATGAGTGCCGATCAAGCAGGTTTCTTTGGCGTGGATGTGTTGAGCATCATGTTGTTGGAGCTGCAATGATCCAGGTTAGCGGAGAATATTCCATCACATTCCTGACTTGTGCCTTGTAGATGATGAACAGACTCTGGGGAGTCAGGAGAAGAGTTACTCCCCACAGAATTCCCAGCCTCTAATCTGCTTTTGTAGCCATAGTATTTATATGGGCGATCAATAGTAACCCCCAGGATATTGTTACTGGGAATTCAGCAATGGTAACGTCATTGAATGTCAAGGGAAGACAGTCTGATATTCTCTTGTTGGAGATGGTCATTGCCTGGCACTTGTGTGGCAGGCGCTTGTGTTTACTTGTGTTTACCCCTGTCCAACGCCAGCATCTCCACATGTTACTTGCCATTTGCCTGGATGTTGTCCAGATCTTGCTGCGTAACAACACTGTTTTAGCATCTGAGGAGTTGCAAATGATACTGAACAGTGTGGCAATAGGAACAGAAGACAGCATCTTTATATTTCTCTTTAGGTTCAGTCTAAAACCTAACACTCAGGTAATTGTTAACTGCATTACTACTTTGGTGCTTACATTTTGAAATTTACAAAAATGGCAGCAGGAGCTCATTGACTCATACCAGCACACCAAATTTGAGAGATCCACAATACCATGCTGAATGGACTTCAACATAGATAAATGCGTAGTGGTCCATTTTGGCAGGTCAAATGGGATGAAGGAGTACAATATAAAGGGAAAGACTCTTAGTACTGTAGAGGATCAGAAGGACCTTGGGGTCCGGGTCCATAAGACTCGAAAATCGGCCCCGCAGGTGGAGGAGGTGGTTAAGAAGGCGTATGGGGTGCTGGCCTTCATCAATCGAGGGATTGAGTTTAGGAGTCTGGGGATAATGATGCAGCTATATAAGACCCTCGTCAGACCCCACTTGGAGTACTGTGCTCAGTTCTGGTCGCCTCATTACAGGAAGGATGTGGAAAAGATTGAAAGGGTGCAGAGGAGATTTACAAGGATGTTGCCTGGATTGAGTGGCATGCCTTATGAGGATAGGCTGAGGGAGCTCGGTCTTTTCTCCTTGGAGAGACGTAGGATGAGAGGAGACCTAATAGAGGTATATAAGATGTTGAGAGGCATAGATCGGGTGGACTCTCAGAGGCTTTTTCCCAGGGTGGAAATGTCTGCTACGAGAGGACACAGGTTTAAGGTGCGGGGGGGTAGGTACAGGGGAGATGTTAGGGGGAAGATTTTCACACAGAGGGTGGTGGGCGAGTGGAATCAACTGCCGTCAGTGGTGGTGGAGGCAAACTCAATAGGGTCTTTTAAGAGACTCCTGGATGAGTACATGGGACTGAATAGGATGGAGGGTTATAGGTAGGCCTAAAAGGTAGGAATATGTTCGGCACAACTTGTGGTGCTGAAGTTTTGTGCTGTAGTTTTTCTATGTTTCTAAAACTGAATCTATTTATAGTATTTTATTCCAGGGAGTATTACAGGGCAGGAGGCCATGACTAAAGATCATCGACCTGAATTGTTAACTTTCCCTCTCTACAGATGCTACCTGCACTGCTGAGTGTTTCTGCTATTTTTTGTTTTCATATCAAATTTCCAATGTATTGCTTTAGCGTTACAAGACAATTTTATTTATTAATTTTCTCCCACCATTTATTTCCAGCATCTAGTTGACCTGTGAAATGTTAGTGGGACTTGAACCACAGTAATTCTTCTAGTAATGCTGCTCTCACAATGATGTTGGATGGGAATTCTGTCATAGTGAACCAACAATTAAACACAGATGCATGTCCAAGTCAGGATGCATGACTTGGAGAGGAAATC
This sequence comes from Mustelus asterias, assembly GCF_964213995.1. Lineage (NCBI taxonomy): Eukaryota > Metazoa > Chordata > Chondrichthyes > Carcharhiniformes > Triakidae > Mustelus > Mustelus asterias. Next base: position 58,165,474 of record NC_135806.1, on the reverse strand, counting down.
AAATGTAATGTTTCTCTCACATCATTGAAAGAGGAGAGGGGAGTCTTGGACAGTTGACAGTAAGAGAAACAGGAAAGGAGAAGTATAGAGAGAAAGAGAGAAAACAATGGGCAGAAGGGAAGGATAAGGTGAAAGGGGAGGGATGAGAGAGACAGGACAATGAGGAGAGCAAGGAAAGAAGAGATGGAAATGCTGAGCGGAAAGGAGACATGATAGATTATGCTCCCACAACTATTTGTTAGATCGTGCAATGTCCTAACAAGCTTCCATATTAAAAAACTCCCTACTTTTCTCTTCAAGCTTGTGATTATCTTAAAATATATGCACTAGTTACGAACTCACTGACAAGTTCAAATGCTTTTCCTACTAAACGTATCAATTCTCATCATAATTAATTATATCCCCTCTTAGCATTCTCTGTTCGAGGGAAAAGAGTGCATCTTTCTCAAATTTGTCCTCATAACTAAAGCCTTTCAATATTTTAGTACAAAAGTTGTGTTTCAATCATCAAAAAATTAAACATAGCAGACAAAAGAGAGCAAGATCAATTTTATTTTTGTTACCACAAGTTTATTGAAGGGAAGTTAATTGGCAAAGTCAACTTGAAACTAGTACTGTACTTTTCATTCACAGAAAACAAGTTACATCTTGAGAAAAAGTTGAACTAACAATTTGCAAAGTTCATGCAACTACATGATAACCAACCTGTGATGTTATTAAAATCACATTTCTGCTTTTAGACTACTCTAATCTATTGAGGGACAACCTGATGCAAATTTTTGCAGAACAAATAAACAGCTAGCACAGGCGATTGCACAAAAATAAACATGCTTTCAAAGAAACAGTCAAGGAAGACCGAGTTTTAACTTTCTGTAGAAAAGAAGTGACCGATAAGCAAGAGAAGAAAAATCTGCCATAACTTATTTTATGGAAGGAGTGTTTTAGATTTACTCATCAATTAATTTTGAGCTTACTTAATCGAACTTTTACAGATGCACCATAGAAAGCATTCTTTCTGGTTGTGTCACAGCTTGGTATGGCTCCTGCTCTGCCCAAGACCGCAAGAAACTACAAAAGATCATGCACGTAGCCCAGTCCATCACGCAAACCAGCCTCCCATCCATTGACTCTGTCTACACTTCCTGCTGCCTCGGCAAAGCAGCCAGCATAATTAAGGACCCCACGCACCCTGGACATTCTCTCTTCTACCTTCTTCCGTCAGGAAAAAGATACAAAAGTCTGAGGTCACGTACCAACCGACTCAAGAACAGCTCCTCCCTTGTTGCCATCAGACTTTTGAATGAACTTACTTCGCATTAAGTTGATCTTTTTCTACACCCTAGCTATGACTGTGACACTACATTCTGCACTCACGCATCTCCTTCTCTATGAATGGTATGCTTTGCCTGCATAGCGCACAAGAAACAATACTTTTCACTGTATGCTAATACATGTGACAATAATAAATCAAATCAAAAACATTAAAGTCAAAGAATAAAATTCAACAATGAATAAAATTAAACATTGAAAAATATTGAATGGAGGAAGGGAAAAGGACCATTGTTTGGGGAAAGGAAAGGACGGTAGCCAGAGAGGTTGGATGAATATGGCAAAAGATTAGAGCGGATAGAGAAGTTTTTTTAAAAGTTTATTCATTAGTCACAAGTAAGGCTTACATTAACACTGCAATGAAGTTACTGTGAAATTCCCCGAGTCGCCACACTCCAGCGTCTGTTCGGGTCAATGCACCTAACCAGCACGTCTTTCAGACTGAGGGAGGAAACCGGAGCACCCAGAGGAAACCCACGCAGACACGGGGAGAATGTGCACACTCCACACAGACAGTGACCCAAGCCGGGAATCGACCCGGGTTCCTGGCGCTGTGAGCCAGTAGTGCTAACCACTGTGCCACTGGCAACTTGTGAAAGAGTAGCATGATCTTGGCTTTTTGTACATATGGGATTTTTGTTTTGTACGAGGGTAGTTTTTTGAAATGGTGCCTGAAAATGTATTATTTAAAATGAAGGCTGGTATATTATCCAACAAGAGTCAATTCACTAGTTTTGAAATGGTGTTACACAGAAAACAATAAAATATTAGCCTTTCTGTTGTTCATATAAAAGGAATGAAATTTCCACCAAAGTAAAAGTTCTGAAAACATAACTGAACCTTCTAAGAAGCGGCACCTGAGCCCAGACCTCTGAATAGGCCTCCTTGGCATAACTGTTCTTGGAGTCCTTCCCTATAGTGCAAAGCATCAGGGAAACCCAAGTCACTTTGCTTTTTTTACAGCTACTGTATTCAACAAAGTTTAAATGTCTCAAAGCCACTTTGAGAAGCTATGGATAGAAGGTAAGTGGATAAGGGAGTAGGTGAAGGGATAGAGTGTGTCAGAGATTCAGAACTCGGGGTGAGGGAGAGGGGGGGCTCAGGGCAGGTAGTCGGGACGGGAGGGATAGAAGAGGGATGTCGGAGACATAGTCAGGTGGTCAGGGAATAGTTGGATCGGAGATAGTTGGGGGATCAGGAGGGTAGTCATGGGTCAAGGTCACCACCAATGCACAGTAACAGCAACGTGTACAACCTACAAAATGCACTGCAACAACTCACCAAGGCTCTTTTGACAGCACCTTCCAAACGCAAGACCTCTACCACCTCGAAGGTCAAGGGCAGCAAATGCATGGAACCACCACCACTAGCAAGTTCCACCCAAGCTACACAACATCCTGACTTGGAACTATATTGCCATTTCTTCACAGTCGCTGGGTTAAAATCCTGGGACTCCATTCCCAACAGCCTTTAAGGTGTACCTACACTACATGGACCACAGCGGTTCAAAAAGCCAGTTCACCGCCACCTTCTTGAGGACATTTAGAGATGGGCAATAAATGCTGGCCTAGTCAACGACACCCATGAAAGTAAAAAATACATCACATAGTTAGAAAAAATTAAGTCTATTAAAAGTAATACATTGAAATTCTTGTGGTTTTTAACATGTTGGAACTTCTTCAATGTTTGAAAATTCATGTCCTCCTCATTTATTGAAAAATAAGAGATTATTTGGAAAATCAGGATCCCCACAGCACAAAGCTACTTGAAAGCCAAACTATTGTCCTAGTACCTTTCTTCACCCTCCCTCTGCCTTAGTCAATAATTTCCCACTCTCTAACCCTACTTAATCTGAAGACAGCATTTGGTCAGTATTCAAAATTGGCACTCTGGTCCCGGGTGCCAGATCTGTTCGGAGTGGTGTCCAAACTGAACCCTTCTGACTCAGAAGTGAGAATTCAAAACTGAGTCAGTCATCATTCCGTCCAAATGCAAGTGCCCTGCTAGATGTCAATCCAGTATTTAGGGGTCCATATACTAATCTGCATTAACTAATGCTGTCTCGATTGGTACTGAATGAGACCCAAAGTTTAACACTCTACTGTAATTTGTAGGGAAACTGAATGTCCAGTTTCTGAAAACCAGAATTTATTTTGAAATAGCCATGGTTGTTACCTCAGAAACTATTAGTACAATTTCCTCTTTAATTTACTAGGACATCTCAAAGCCAGTGACCTAGATTACAACAGCTTGACAGGTTTGAACTGGAGAATTTCACGATGCACTGCATATGTTCCACAACACATTTTCCCCAAAATGTGTTCTAATTAACAATTTCAAAAATATCACACACTTGCAGCAAAAATCACATAGTTCTCTTTCTTGTGTAATAAATTATTTCCTTGCTGTTCAGATTGCCCATTCATTTAGCCTAACCTTAAAACATTCTGGTACATGCACTGGTAAGTAAGAGGACATCTCTCTTCTTAAATCAAGATTGTGTCACTGAAATAAAATAATATAAACGTTCCCGAGTTTTCTATTTCCAATGAAAACTCATTTACCCCACTAATCCCTCTAACCTACGGATCCCGGGACACTAAGGGGCAATTTAGCATGGCCAATGCACCTAACCTGCACATCTTTGGACTGTGGGAGGAAACCGGAGCACCTGGAGGAAACCCACACAGACACGGGGAGAACATGCAAACTCCACACAGACAGTGACCCAAGCCAGGAATCGAACCCAGGTCCCTGGAGCTGTGAGGCATCAGTGCTAACCATTGTGTGCCCCTTTAAGACTGTATGGGAAATGCTTTCAGAAAGTTGTGCATACAAACCAGGATCATCAAAACATTCAATAGTGCACTGTGAAGCACTCATTAGTACAGAAAGAAACATTGGGGAACTTGTTTAAATTCAACACCAGGATTACCTATGAAAAATATCCACTAAAACTAACACAACAGAATCAAAAAGTGCTGGGAAACCCCAGCATCTGTGGAGAGAGAATAGAGCTAACATTTCGACTCTAGATGACCCTTCATCAGAGCTCCCTGTATTAAACTAAATTGCTCCTTCTAATATTTTACTGGGGGTGCGGTTAGCTCAGTTGGCTAGTGAATCAGATTTTCACTAATAGCACAAGGGTTCAAGCCCTGTTCCAACTAAGTAGGCTCAGCCCTACCACTTTGCCCTACACATAATAAAAACAAATTACAGTACTTTGTCGTGATTTGTGAATAATTGCCAAGGACCTTTGGGCAGGGAATCCAAGAAGAACGTTTAATAAGGATGTGTGAAAATTTATCTCATAAACCAGCTGCTAACACTTTATTCACTTTGGAACATCTTAAAACGAGTGCCCTCGATTACATCATTTAAGTAACATTCTTAAACTTCAACTGAGTCTCACAGTTCTGCCATATGCTACCAAAAAAAGATAGGTGAAGTAAAAATATTCATGCACACCTTAGTAAGGTTAAGAGTTAGCTTATTTCAGTGCCAGCATCGAGTCAAAAGTTTCTCAGCTCAAGTCCTATTTCACTGGCACTTCAGCACTGTTCAGAGGCAGGAGACAGAATGCTGCCTCTTATCGGAGACATTAAAACAGCACTTCCAAGCTGTGGGTCATTACCCTAAATTGCAGATGTAGAGACAGCAGACTAGGCCACAAGATCCCCCTCCTGCACCACGCACCAAGACTCAAACAGTATCCAGTTCTTCCCTTGCCCAGCTCACCTCTCAATCTCGCTCTTCGAGTCAGTGAGGAGACTTCTACCAATGCCAACACCATGAACAACAAGTTTGATGCGTGAGTCATTGATTTTTTTTCCTCCCTCACTTCACAGAACATAGAACAAAGAAAAGCTACAGCACAAACAGGCCCTTCGGCCCACAAGGTGCGCCGAACATGTCCCTACCTAACTAGGCTTACCTATAACCCTCTATCTTACTAACTTCCATGAACTTATCCAAAAGTCTCTTAAAAGACCCATCGAATCTGCCTCCACCAACACTACCGGCAGCCGATTCCACGCACCCACCACCCTCTGAGTGAAAAACTTACCCCTAACATCTCCTCTGTACCTACTCCCCAGCACCCTAAACCTGTGACCTCTTGTGGCAACCATTTCAGCCCTGGGTAAAAGCCTCTGAGAATCTACTCTATCAATACCCCTCAACATCTTATACACCTCTATCAGGTCACCTCTCATCCTTCGCCTCTCCAAGGAGAAAAGACCTAGCTCTCTCAACCTATCCTCATAAGGCATGCCACCTAATTCAGGCAACATCCTTGTAAATCTCCTCTGCATCCTTTCGGTAATGAGGCGACCAGAACTGGGCACAGTACTCCAGGCGGGGTCTGACCAGGGTCCTATACAGCTGCAGCATTATCTCCCGATTTCTAAACTCAATTCCTCTATTGATGAAGGCCAGTATTCCATACACCTTCTTAACCACAGCCTCTACCTGCGACGCTGCTTTGAGCGTCCTATGAACCTGGACCCCAAGATCCTTCTGATCTTCCACGCTGCCAAGCGTCTTACCCTTAATATTATATTCTTTTATCCTATTCGACCTGCCAAAATGAACCACCGCACACTTATCTGGGTTGAAGTCCATCTGCCACTTCTCCGCCCAGTCTTGCATCTTATCTATGTCTCGTTGCAACTGCTGACATCCCTCTACACTATCCACAACACCACCAACCTTTGTGTCATCAGCAAACTTGCCGACCCATCCTTCCACTTCCTCATCCAGGTCATTTATAAAAATCACAAAGAGCAAGGGTCCCAGAACAGATCCCTGGTGCACTCCACTGGTGACCGACCTCCATGCTGAAAAAGACCCATCTGCTGCCTTCTGTGGGCAAGCCAGTTCTGAATCCACAAAGCAATGTCCCCTTGTATCCCATGCCCCTTCACTTTCTCAATGAGCCTTGCATGGGGCACCTTATCAAACGCCTTTCTACCTGCTCCAATCTCGGCACTGGCAGCCTGGGTTCTAGGGAATTTTTTCTTCTCCAAGACCATTTTAAAAAAAATAGAATGCAGAGAACTCAATGACTCGGGGGTTCCTAGTCCTTGGCCCATACTGGAACCTGATGTATGTACACTAAGAGATAGGAAAGTGGATTAACAAATCAACTAATCTGAAAAAATTAACTGGAACCTGAGGAGGAGTCTTAATGATTCATTTGTGCACGGCAACAGAGTGTTTGGGGTGGGGGGGGATGGGTGGTTGTGGCAGAGTAACCGTCCTAATTATTACATGATCCAGTCTAAAAGGAGACTGCATCAATTGCGCAGTTTTCCTCTAAACATCAGTTTAGTCAAGTAGAATGGGGAGTGACCTTTACAATAGCAAATTTTACTTAAAAATGTGAGGAAAATATGAAATTCTTCATAGGCAGTCACTGGTAGGCACAACAGAGGCAAGAGGTTGATGAATCATCCACGCACGGCTTGAGCACTTGGGCTCGGGCTCAGAATATCAGATCTGCTGCTATTCTCAGCTGAATGACCTGTGCATGTAGGAAAGGAGTGTGTGTGTGTGTAGGGTGTGTAGGAGGTGTGCGTGTGTGTGTAGGAGTGTGTGTGTGTGTAGGAGGGGTGTGTGCGCGTGTGCGTATAGGAGGGGTGTGTGTGTGGTACGTGTGGGAGGAGGGTGTAGAGGGACCTCACAGTCTTCTGTCAGTAGAGAATTTGGAGAGCTTGGCTAAAGCCTAAAGTACAATAAATGACATTTTTACAAAATACTTTAAAAAAGCAGATTTTCATATTTATATAATATAATACAAATAATTACATACTGGATGCTATTATGCTGCATTATTTGCCTTTTTTAGTTGGCACCTGGAATCCTGTTAATTTTTAAGTTTTAAAATGGGGTCACATTGGGAAAAAGTTTGGAAAACACTGCATTAAACAAAGGTTCTATATGGTTGCTTAAGATCCTAGTGCACTTTTCCAATAGCAGGGAATTTCTCCAATGGCCTAACACTTATCCCTCAACCAACACCAGATTAATTGGACATTCATTTGAGTGTTTGTGAAATCTAGTTGTACATAATTTGGCTGGTCCATATATCTAGAGTGACAACATTTAAACAAAAAGGTCTGAGGCATCGAAGTTGTGAAAGGGGCTCTATAAATGCAAGTTATTTCCTTTATTTAGTCTGGCCTTCTCTTGATAACCTTTCAATATATTACCAATGAGCACACAAGTAGCTATGAGGAGTTGTGGATTTGTTTGCAGAAGCATAGGCAAGCCACACAGTTAACAAGAGGGATGCAAGGTCTTCCCACAGACAAAGTCAACGGACATCAGGTGGCATAGAAACTCAATTACTCATTGGTGCATTAACATATTAGGCTGATAGAAGTAGGTAAAGGGGAGGTATAAGGTGCAATACAATTTCAGGAAGCATAATACATTAAGTCAAAGGGTGAGTCCCAACATCCTGAATTTAATTATTTCACCCCGTGCCCACAGTTCTTTGCAATACAGCACATCCTTCAGACTGAAAGCTGACCAGTTATCGGAAAATGAGGAAATGCACAACTAAATTGTTCATGCAGTATTTTAACCAGGAACATAGCTTAATTCCCAGGCACTTAAGGGAAATCATGGTGCCAAAGTTCCAATGCTATTAAGATCCCTAATTCTGTCAGCCTTCTTGTTCCCAGCAAAAATGTCAAAAGGAAACACTAACAATGTGAAGGTCTAACAATTTAAACAACAGTATTGTTAAAAAATTACTAACATCGATGTTGACAGATCCAGTCTACCCGAATCAAGAAAAACATTTCTTTACATACTCACTAAAGCATACATTCCCTTGATATATGACTACCTCCCTATGGTGTTGCAATTGCCTTTTTAAAATGTGTTTTCCTTAACAAATACAAACCAAGCTGCTGAACACACAGGCATGGTCCAAAATTCACAATGTTTATTACTGCCAGTAGTATAACTAAGGAAACAGGTAATAATGTAGTTCTATTATTAGTTACCCATTATGCAGGACATCTGCAAACCTTAATGCATGCACCTTCTTTAATCTTTATCAGTTATCACATGCGAACAGATGATAATGGATAGTTTTCAGTGATCAGCAATTAAAGCATTACATTCTCATGATACTGTTGACATGTCCACACATTTCAGTAGAATTCACTGAAAGTTGATGAAAGTTCATGTCGTCTATATGGATTTCAGTAAGGCATTTGACAAAGTCCCACATGGCAGGTTGGTTAAGAAGGTGAAGGCTCATGGGATACAAGGAGAAGTGGCTAGATGGGTGGAGAACTGGCTTGGCCATACGAGACAGAGGGTAGTGGTCGAAGGGTCTTTTTCCGGCTGGAGGTCTGTGACCAGTGGTGTTCCGCAGGGCTCTGTACTGGGACCTCTGCTATTTGTGATATATACAAATGATTTGGAAGAAGGTGTAACTGGTGTAATCAGCAAGTTTGCGGATGACACGAAGATGGCTGGACTTGCGGATAGCGAAGAGCATTGTCGGGCAATACAGCAGGATATAGATAGGCTGGAAAATTGGGCGGAGAGGTGGCAGATGGAGTTTAATCCGGATAAATGCGAAGTGATGCATTTTGGAAGAAATAATGTAGGGAGGAGTTATACAATAAATGGCAGAGTCATCAGGAGTATAGAAACACAGAGGGACCTAGGTGTGCAAGTCCACAAATCCTTGAAGGTGGCAACACAGGTGGAGAAGGTGGTGAAGAAGGCATATGGTATGCTTGCCTTTATAGGACGGGGTATAGAGTATAAAAGCTGGAGTCTGATAGTGCAGCTGTATAGAACGCTGGTTAGGCCACATTTGGAGTACTGCGTCCAGTTCTGGTCGCCGCACTACCAGAAGGACGTGGAGGAGTTAGAGAGAGTGCAGAGAAGGTTTACCAGGATGTTGCCTGGTATGGAGGGTCTTAGCTATGAGGAGACATTGGGTAAACTGGGGTTGTTCTCCCTGGAAAGACGGAGAATGAGGGGAGATCTAATAGAGGTGTACAAGATTATGAAGGGGATAGATAGGGTGAACTGTGGGAAGCTTTTTCCCAGATCAGAAGTGACGTTCACAAGGGGTCACGGGCTCAAGGTGAGAGGGGCGAAGTATAACTCAGATATTAGAGGGATGTTTTTTACACAGAGGGTGGTGGGGGCCTGGAATGCGCTGCCAAGTAGGGTGGTGGAGGCAGGCACGCTGACATCGTTTAAGACTTACCTGGATAGTCACATGAGCAGCCTGGGAATGGAGGGATACAAACGATTGGTCTAGTTGGACCAAGGAGCGGCACAGGCTTGGAAGGCCGAAGGGCCTGATTCCTGTGCTGTACTGTTCTTTGTTCTTTGTTCAGACTCTCTTTTTCTCCCCTCCGAAGCTGAAGAGCACGGAGGTCAAATGCAATTCCTCCGATCTGAAACTAGACAGCCTAAATGCATTTATGTCACCTCATGATGCCACCATCAAAAACAGCTTCTGCTCCTTTCCCATTTCAGCATTCCATAGGAACCCTCCCCTCTGTGACACCCGATCCACTTCTCAATCATGCACCAACACCCCCTTCCCTTCTGATGGCACCGAACCACGCAGGCAGGGGATTCAACCTTTTACCTCCTCCCTTCGCCCAAGGCTCCAAACATTCCTTCAAGGTGGAATAGCAATATTTCTTTCCATTTAGTATACAGTATTAGCTGCTCACTATGCAGTCTGCTCTACATGGGGTGGCACAGTGATTAGCACTACTGCCTCACAGCGCCAGGGAATGGGTTCGATTCCGGCCTTGGGTGACTATGGAGTTTGTGCATTCTCCCCATGTCTGCGTGGGTTTCCTCTAGAAGTTCTGGTTTCGCTCCCATAGTGCAAAAATGTGCAGGTTAGGTGGATGGACCATGCTAAATGGCTGCTTAGTGTCCAAAGATGTGTGGGATAGGTGTATTAGTTGTGGTAAATATGCAGGGTTATGGAGATAAGGCAGGGGACCTGGGTGAGATGCTCTTTGGAGAGTCAGTGCAGACTCGAAGGGCCAGATGGCCTGTTTCTGCACATTAGGGATTCTATGGTACACAAGGAAGACCAAACACAGATTGGATAATCATTTTGCAGAACACCTCTGTTCAGTCTGCAGACATGACCCCGAGGTTCCAGTCACCTGCCATTGTAATCCCCCACTATGCTCCCACTCTGACTGCTCTGCCTACAGCCTCCTGCAGCATTGCAATGCAGCTCAAAGCAAATGTGTTGAATCTTCCGGACTCAATACTGACGTCAACAATTTCAGAGCATAACCTCTGCCCCATCTTGCTTCCTTTATCTTTGTTGATTTTGGTTATTCTCTCTTTTTGTTTTGCTTATGGACAGCAGCTGTTCATGATTTGCCATTCACATTTTTTCGGGACACATTTTATATTCCTCTACTTGTCAACTTTCCACTTCCTTTGGCATTTCACCACCAATCCTTTTGTCATTCACCTCGCCTGCCTTTCACCATGTCACAGACCTTCTCTTTTGTTCTTTTGCACACCCTAGATTTTTCTTAAAACCCATTACATCTCCAAATTTTCCCAAATTGAATGGAAGTTCATTTAAAAGAAATGTTAATTCGTTTCTCTCCCTCTCCCCCATTTCAGGACTACACAGAGTCAGGAAATAGAATAAAATTGTAGTAAGCAGCGAAGGAGAAAGTCCTGCTTCCATTTCTGTCTCTAGTCCTTTCGTGTTGCACAGTAAGGATGGGTAGCCACTCCATCTGACGAAGGAGCAGCGTTCCGAAAGCTAATGGCATTTGCTACCAAATAAACCTGTTGGACTTTAACCTGGTGTTGTTAAAACTCTTACTGTGTCTAGTCCTTTCAGCAGAGAAAAAAGGTGGAGGGTCAGGAAAACCCTCCACTTTATTATTTATAAGTATAAAGCTGGCACAATTCCAGAAGTGGGCATTAAAGCATTTCTGCAATTTTCATTCAGGCAGTCGCATTTTCAAAAGCTTTCTAAATCATACCTGCAGAATGAAGGTGCGATCCATGCAGTGGAGACAGGAGGAGTTTAAAGAGGTAAAAGTGATTTTGCCTTCTTCACAGTTCATCATGAAATGTTGCAAATTGAGTTATATTTATGTTTGTTACAACTATAAGATTGTTATGTTTTGGGTCTGCATCTTTAAATTTAAGATAAAGTGAAGAGGGTCGTGTGCACTATTCTGAAGTCTGCCTGAGAGGTTTAAATTGTTAGAGAACAAAAGAAAGCTCGTTTTACTGAGGAGAAGATGCAAAGTATTTTCACTTGGAGACAATGGCAGCAACCTGTCTGTTAACAGTGGAGCGTGAGATTCTCCAAGGTCCAAGAAAAGTGTTGAAAATGTCCTGCTTTAAACTGTCGATTTAGTTCCAGGTGGACTCTCAAGGAGAGCTAATTAGCATTTCTACCAAGATCCAAGGCCTGTGTGATTCAAGTTGCTGGGGGAAGTTTGCAGAGGAGGCCACTGTAAAGATCAGGTTACAGGCTTTCCTAGAACATCATTGATTATAACAATTTTTTTGGGCTTCCATAGTCTATATTGTTCGGCACCCAAGAGAGTGGGTGGAAGCTCAGGCTTGGATTGAAAATATCAAATTCGTGGGGAGTTAAAATGAGGCTGGAAGAGTTGCCGAGCTTGGATTAGAGAAAGTCTTTGGGAAAAGAAAACATTACAGTGAAAGACAGTTCTAAGATTGCAAATTACCAGGTTAAGAAAAGAACAGGAATAATCCCTTGGAAGCTAAGAATCATTTGGGACTGAATCTGGGAGAATTGAGTTCCTACGTAAAGGATAGCATAAAGTACACCTGTGAAGTCTAACTGTACACACTTAAGCTTACATTATACAATTAATGAGAGTTGGGGGTGAATGGGGCAACATTACCTCTGAGCTGCACACCTGTATGCGACACAATGGTCTACGAATTGTTGCACAATTAATTGTTGGCCATGCACATCCTCAGTGATGCCAGGTGTTGAAATAATAAGGGCACTCAACAATGAGCTTGAACTTGGTGGGATGAGGGGGAGATGTTGGGAAGCGAAACGTGAAATCTAATGCAGCAGCAAAATCGTGAGCATCGAGAAAGAGAGAAAGAGACAAAGCGAGAGCGACAGAGCGAGAGAGGGAGGGAGCGAGAGAGGGAGGGAGCGAGAGAGGGAGGGAGGGAGCGAGAGAGGGAGGGAGGGAGCGAGAGAGGGAGGGAGGGAGCGAGAGAGGGAGGGAGGGAGGGAGCGAGAGAGGGAGGGAGGGAGCGAGAGAGGGAGGGAGCGAGAGAGGGAGGGAGCGAGAGAGGGAGGGAGCGAGAGGGAGGGAGCGAGAGAGGGAGGGAGCGAGAGAGGGAGGGAGCGAGAGAGGGAGGGAGCGAGAGAGGGAGGGAGCGAGAGAGGGAGGGAGCGAGAGAGGGAGGGAGCGAGAGAGGGAGGGAGCGAGAGAGGGAGGGAGCGAGAGAGGGAGGGAGCGAGAGAGGGAGGGAGCGAGGGGAGAGGGAGGGGAGCGGGAGGGAGGGGGAGCGGGAGGGAGGGGGAGCGGGAGGGAGGGGGAGCGGGAGGGAGGGGGAGCGGGAGGGAGGGGGAGCGGGAGGGAGGGGGGAGCGGGAGGGAGGGGGAGCGGGGGGAGGGGGAGCGGGAGGGAGGGGGAGCGGGAGGGAGGGGAGGGGAGCGGGAGGGAGGGGGAGCGGGAGGGAGGGGGAGCGGGAGGGAGGGGGAGCGGGAGGGAGGGGGAGCGGGAGGGAGGGGGAGCGGGAGGGAGGGGGAGCGGGAGGGAGGGGGAGCGGGAGGGAGGGGGAGCGGGAGGGAGGGGGAGCGGGAGGGAGGGGGAGCGGGAGGGAGGGGGAGCGGGAGGGAGGGGGAGCGGGAGGGAGGGGGAGCGGGAGGGAGGGGGAGCGGGAGGGAGGGGGAGCGGGAGGGAGGGGGAGCGGGAGGGAGGGGGAGCGGGAGGGAGGGGGGAGCGGGAGGGAGGGGGAGCGGGAGGGAGGGGGAGCGGGAGGGAGGGGGAGCGGGAGGGAGGGGGAGCGAGAGGGAGGGGGAGCGAGAGGGAGGGGGAGCGAGAGGGAGGGGGAGCGAGAGGGAGGGGGAGCGAGAGGGAGGGGGAGCGAGAGGGAGGGGGAGCGAGAGGGAGGGGGAGCGAGAGGGAGGGGGAGCGAGAGGGAGGGGGAGCGAGAGGGAGGGGGAGCGAGAGGGAGGGGGAGCGAGAGGGAGGGGGAGCGAGAGGGAGGGGGAGCGAGAGGGAGGGGGAGCGAGAGGGAGGGGGAGCGAGAGGGAGGGGGAGCGAGAGGGAGGGGGAGCGAGAGGGAGGGGGAGCGAGAGGGAGGGGGAGCGAGAGGGAGGGGGAGCGAGAGGGAGGGGGAGCGAGAGGGAGGGGGAGCGAGAGGGA